>NW_017535430.1:224985-251266 GCF_001853355.1 Bactrocera latifrons
TTGTTTTGTTTTGTTTTGTTGTTAAGTCAAAATGAGATATACTCTTTAATACTTAAACAAGTTTTTGCACTAGGCAAAATCTATCTTTTCCACCACTTTTCACTGTGAAATTATTTGTATACCTTTAACAGGGTATATTAAGTTTGCCATGGAGTTTGTAACACCCAGAACCAAGCGTTTGAGACCCTATAAGGTATATATATAAACGAGCAATATGTTAAGCTGAGACGATTTTCCCTAAGTTTTTAAGACATCGTTTTGAAATTTTGCACACGTCAGTTTCTGTTTGAAAAGATACTTATTTGTCGGAACTGCCGATATCGGACCACTATAACATATATGTAGCTGCCATACAAATTGTACGATCGGAATCATGTTTTTGAATGGAAAACTTTCTCATTCGACATTGTATCTTCACAAAAGTTGGAACAGGTTATTTTCTAAGATAATAACATAATATACGAAGAAATTGTTCAGATCAGCTTACTATAACATATAGCTGCTAACAAACTAAACGAAATCGAGTACTGGTATGGAAAACTTTCGCAGTTGACAAGATATATTCACGAAATTTGGTAAAGATTATTTTGTAAGGCAATAATGGAATCTCCGAAAAAATTGTTCAAATCGAATTACTATAGCATATAGCTTCCATACAAACCATACAGCCATACAGTCAAAAGAGGGTTGCACGTGCCACAAAACCACACATGAATATTAAATCTTTATTTGAATGCTGATTATTTGCACACAACTATAGATAAACGCATAGCAGTACGGAAATTGCACTCTTCCACAATTCATATCCCAACAGAAACCGCAAAACAACAGAGCACAGATAAATTTGCGCACAAAAAAGGTTAAAGGTGTGCTGCAGCAACAATCAAAATGTAAATCCCACAGGAAGAAAGTGTTAAATCGAAAAGGGAAATTAAACAGTTATTCATAACAGTTATCTCATGTTACGTAAAATACATTCACTTCCATCCTGTCTACATGTTTTACAACTTCTGTCCACTTTGTTTTTAGTATTTGCAGTGGAATCTGAGTATTTGTGCTACAATATTTAGTAATCCATTAGAGGAGCATACTAGCAACGCAAGTGTAATTAAGTTTCACAAAAAGTCAATATAGCCACATTTGAGAATATTCGAACATCAATTATTAGACATTACTGTAAATGAACGAAGGCAAGCAGGGAATGTGGTTGTTGCTGTGGCATGTAACCACTTACATGGCGTATTAGTCGAGTTGATTAAAAACCAATCATATGTGATTCAATGTGCATAAGTAACTATTCTGTATCTAGCACATGGGTACACATGTTAATTAACTGAGTTGGTGTTTGGTTTTCCCGAAAAGAGTACATTAATTTCGCCACCATGTTTTTAACACCCTAAAGGAATCGTTGGAGACGTTCTTAAGTATATTAATAAATGATCAGCGTGACGAGATACTATAGTTTCGGTACAGCCAAAATCTACTGTTTCCAAGATGGACGATGTGTTGTTTAGCATAAGAGCTTAACATACCTGAAAGAAGCACGCCTCGTCAGATTATAGAATATCGATTGATGATTTCATTGAACAGAGCTTTTTGGGATACTGTTTGAATATGTCAAGAAACACAGTGATCTGTTGCCTGGTTTCGAAATCTATGAGAATCAACTGCAGATTTCAAGAAACTTTCAGCCATGATACTGGTATGTTGGAGCAGACAGCAAATTGGGCATTAATCGAATTGAACTTTAGTATGATAGGGCACCAAAAATTCTCATAAATTCTCTTATATATACATATACATAATATCTAATCGACATAACCTCAACTTCAAAAAAAGTCTTGCGGTATTTTCGCTAGTTGACGCTGAGAGCGCGTAGTTCTAGTTTTATTCGTCGCATCGGGTTATGCTATACCTTTTTGGAAAGCTCATTTCGCGCGCTAACACGTGTTTGATTGATTGTCGTTTCTTTTAAGTCGTTCGTGAGTTATACCGTCGCAAACATGGAGCAAAATAAAGAGAAAATACGGCATATTTTAAAATACTACTACGATAAAGGCAAAAATGCACCTCAAGCCGCCAATAAAATTTGTGCAGTTTTATCAGTTTCCATTTCCACCGCACAATGATGGTTTCAACGTTTTCATTCTGGTGTAGAGGTGGTCGAAGATGCACCACGCTCCGGAAGGCCTGTCGTCGAAAATTGCGATAAAATCGCTGAATTTTTCGAAAGAGACCGACTTAGTAGCAGCCGTAGCATCGGTCAAGAGCTGGGCATGAGTCATCAAAAAAAAATTTTATGAACAATTGAAAATTCAATAAAAAATACCGCAAGACTTTTTTGTCAACGGAATTTTATTCTAACATTTCAAATGTTAAGTTATGTTTAAAGCTTTCGCAACATTAATTGGTGTTCTACATTTACGCACACACAAACAGATGCATGAGTTTTTAAAGAAATAAGTACATAAGTAGACTATCAACAATCAGGCAATCAAGAGTAAATCTGATCAATCGAATAATCAGCGTCCAGGAACGGACATGCAGCAAATCCATCACTTACGCACAGGGGGACATATACATACATATGTATGGAATGGTCACGCACAATGCAATGCAATTACAGAGTTGCCAATTAGCGCAACTGTCAGTGCCATTCAGTGCATGCACGCGGCACGATATATATGGTATGTATGTGCGTGCAACAATGATTGGATATTAATGCGGATAAAAGAGAAATTAGAATGCTGGCATCTGGCATAGATTGGCACTGATTAACTTATAAAACCAGCGGGGTGTTGGATTATCCTTATATCAACTCCATATATATTTTTCATATTAATAGTATATCTTGATTTAACTGAATTGGAATTAAGGGGCCTGGAATTTGATTATATAAGGTTTCATCTTAGATAGACTGTATAATTGCCTACCAGCAGTTACTGTGATTAAAAGCACATGATGGAACAGTATACTAACCCTCTCCAAAAAAATTTCAGTTTTCTTGTGTCAATATACGCAAATAACTGCAGACTTTAAATTTACCTCTAAAAATAATATGTGCAAAGTCTCTTCAGCAATGACTCAGTTCGTCATGAACGCTGTATAACAATCTAGCGATGCAAAAACAATTCCTGAGGTCCCTATAACCTCACTGGAAGTATATCGCCTTATTGGTGCTTTGAATATAGAAAGAGTGCTGGGCCTATAATAATATCTATAATATATAATAATAAAAAGTTGAAATCATRGGCCCCAGTGCTTACCTCTATAACTATTATGTTCCATTCCATTCCAGTGTATTATATGTATTATATTGAAATGGTGAAATATGCGACAAGGGTAAAAACGGTGTTAGCTGCCACCAAGTTTAAAGACTTTATACCAAATTTCTCTAGCATAAAATTAGCGACAAACGTTTTTATAGTTGGTTTTTATAGATTTCCCCATATTTACTCAAATAGCTATAGTGGCTATACCATTTGATCAAAATTTACCCGAACTGACAAAAAAAAAGTGTAATATTTAAATGCAAATCTTTATTGTTGCCTTCAAAATAGGTTCCCGAATCTACAAGGTTATGCCAATAATTAATCCAATTTCTTATAGACTTTCTATAAGCGTTGTCTCATCCCGACCTTGGTGCTTTCAGCGGCGAAGTTTTTTTTTCTGCTTCAGCATTGTCACGCTTTATACCCAAAACTTTGACCAAAACGTGTTAGTCGATTCATAAGAGATGTTAAAATCCTATATATCCTTGATATCAACACGACAATTTTCAGATGGATAGTTTAGAGGCCACAAGAAGTGAAAAAATGCGACGCTCTTAAAGTCAACCAACTAGCATTTGTGCCAATATTGAGTTTCATTCTTGCGTAAAGAATGTGTAACTGCATACTTGGCTGATTGGTGCAACTGACGGCTGCTGGCCTCTTTTTGTAATGCAGCTTGATATGTTGCAAATTGGCCGTGAACAACTGCAAAAGCTCGGTATTTTTTGGTAGTAGGAAAATGTGCAATGCACTTGAAAATTGAGTATGTAGGTAAACATAAATTTTAAAAATTTCTAAACCTACGAAATAAGGCTGAAGATAGTGAAAGTTTTTTCAAGGAAATATAATATATTTTTGAATAAGAAAAATCGCATCGCTTTATGCAATCTATACTCACTCGAAATGTAAAATCAACTGGAATTTATTCTTTTATAACTTCATATTTTCATCGAAAATACGGTGGCAACAGCAAGGGCGGGTATGTAAAAATATTGGTAACATTATTTCAAAATGTGCAGAGTCTTTTTTGAATTCTCTGAGAGCACTTACTATAGTAATGTATATATTTTTAAGTATAAGAAAGTAGCGATTCAAAAAACATAAATCCTATTGACTTTTTTTTAGAAAAATATACGAATTTTATCTGAGAATTTTTGCTTGAAAATTAGTGTTTTTTTCGATTTCAGATCGAAATAGGGTTTCATTTTTATTATTTATTTGTAAGTATTACGATCTGTGTGAAATATAAGAACGAAATTTCGTGAATGAAAATTTATTTTTGTACACAAAAATAATAAATTTGAGATTATGTTATGTTAGTATTAAAGTTGCAGATTTGTTTATTACCTTCGACTTTGGCCTATCCATTTTTTCTATAGAATACGTAGTTTTGCCGCAAATCGAAACTGTTTTTAAATCTTAAAAATTTGCTCAGGAGAAATCGCTCAAGCGCCTCAACCGATGGTGTAAAATTAGATGAAATCGGATGATAACCACGCCCACTCCCCATATAGCGGTTCCGTTAAAAGCTACTATAAGCGCGTTAAATCAATAAATACATACTACACATAAAGTTTTATACCTGAGATGATATAGGAAGGCTTTATATCGAATTCGACTGATATCGATAAAATTGACCTTGACATTTCTTCATTTCATATAGTTCAATTATAAATTCAATCTGAATCTTTCAATTTCAAAAGCGCGAATCAAGCACCATTTAATGTAACGGCATAAAACTTTACCCAAATAATGCGCTTAAAGTAGCGAGCTTTATGACCAAAAAGTGTTCAAGTCGGATCAAAGGTATTAAAGTCGCCAGATATCGTATATATGGATCAAGGTTCCAATTGCGAACTTTTCATCGAAAATATCGATCAATATGGGAGATATACATATCATAAAAATTCGGAGAAAATTCTTTCCTAATAACTTTAGACCCTTATGTCAAAAATGGATTGAATCAGATGAATAATTTCTTTAGCCTTCATATACCTCATTGAAAGATGTTCGATATTCCAGTTGAATTTTGGCAAATACTGGCCAATATGTGGGATATATAATTGTAATTCCGGAATAGTATATAAATATAAAGGTTGTAAGCTTTAAAAATTTCTGTTGAAAATATTTAAACTTTTAAACGAAAAATTATTTTTCTAAGCTTTAAACATTTCCCATACATTTGTCGTCTAAATAAATCTAACATTACATACAACAATATATAATATCAGACAAAGTCTGTAAAAATTAAGGTGCTTCCCTAAAAGTTTTAGCAGAAAGTTGAAGTCAGACACCCTACATTGTCAGTCTATGGCAGGCCTCTCCAACATACGGCCCCCGGGCCACCATCCGGCCCGCCATCTCTTAGAGTCTTTGGGCATCCCAATAATCACACATACAATCATACAGCATCATTGTATTATTCACCAAAAACAGCTATGTTGAAAAGTTCTAGACCTGAAACGCGTGATGGATAAAGTAGTGCAGACAATTAATTTTATACGCTCAAGAGGGCTTAACCACAGACAGTTCCAGGCTTTTCTGGCTGATGTCGGTTCAGATCGCGAAGACATTGTATACTTCAGTCGCGTTCGCTGGCTCAGCAGAGCAGCTACACTCAAACGGTTCTATTCCCTGCTGGACGACTTAAAGATTTTTCTTGACAACAAAGACCAAGAAATTACTTACTTTCCTTACTGATGAGCAGTTTCTGGCTGATCTGGCTTTCCTGGTTGATAT
This sequence comes from Bactrocera latifrons, assembly GCF_001853355.1. Lineage (NCBI taxonomy): Eukaryota > Metazoa > Arthropoda > Insecta > Diptera > Tephritidae > Bactrocera > Bactrocera latifrons. The sequence goes on from NW_017535430.1 coordinate 230,997, forward strand.
AACTAAATATCTTTCTGATCTTAACTTGAAACTGCAAGGGAAGGACCAACTATGCACACAGTTATACGAACACGTTCTAGCTTTCACAAAAAAGCTTTTGTTGTTGGAAAAGCAGCTGGAACAAAAGCAGTTGATTCATTGGGAGACCTTATCTACAAGAAAGCAAGATACCTTGGATTTTGACAAGTACGTGTTGATGTTACAAAGATTAGGCAACGAGTTTGACGACAGATTCGCAGACTTCAAATCAAAACTCCCTGCATGAAAGTTTTTAAAAATCCATTTGATGTTGAAATTGAAGGCGCCGCGCTGAATTTACAGCTTGAGTTAATAGAATTGCAAAGCAGCATATAATAATTGTCTTCCAAACTTAATTGAATTGTAAAAAAAAGTATATTACACCCAGTCAATACCCAAACCTTACTAAGCTGGCTATTCAACAAATTTCTTTATTTGGTAGTACATATGTTGCGAGCAGCTGTTTTCTCGCATGAAATTTAACAAATCAAAAACCAGATTATCTTTATTAGATATTCATCTTAAAGGCATTTTGCGCATAGCCACTTCTAAAACTCCAGCTGACATAGATACGCTATGCAAACAGAAAAAATGTCATACATCTCATTAATTAGATTTTAAGAATAAGAATATTTTTATATGCTACGGCCATAGTTACATTAATAATAATATATTAAGATTTATGTGATGTTGCTTTTTATAAATAAATAAATAAATTTTTATTTGCCCGCTACGGTTATGCAAATGCTAAACCTGGCCCTTCACAAAATTATGTTGGACGAGCCTGGTCTATGGTATACGAATTGAATGAAAAACCAATGAAATACACATGTAGTCAAAGAATTTGCCAACATTTTTTATTAAGTGGATACATATAAATGTGTGCTAGTTAATGTATGGTTTTCAATTTAAAGCAAATTTATAAAGCAATAGGTAAATAAATAAGTATGTATGTGTTAGTGCGCAGCTTTTTAAATCGTTATTTGCTGTTAAATTTGTATACATTTGTGCTCTTGAGGTTTAAAGATGCATATATGCATATGTATGTAGAAATCTGCTCAAACTCTACATATATGTAGATATGTATATTTATAAGTGCCTTACAATTATGTCTGGTATGTACTTACCCGAAAAATGATTGCTTCGCGTTCCGCTTGTGTTACTTTGCCAAAAATGTTATTCATAATTTCCAAATATTTATCACGCGTCAATGAAGTCGCCTCATCCTTATCGAAATAATCGATAAAATCGTAAAGCAGAAAGTAGGTGCCTGTGTAAGAGATTAAACAGAGAGAAGAAAATTTTCAGAAATTTGACGGAAAGCCTATTAAATTGTTGAAATGTGTATATGTTGCAGCTATATATGTACTTAGTGAGTATTATAAACATATATTAATATACGAAGGTTTTAAATCAATTTTTAATAAGGATTTGTAACACAATGGTTTGATTTGAGTAAAATGTTTTTGCTTAAGTGGTCTTTAAACGCCGCTGGGAAAGAGTAAGGCRATTCACATATGATTCAATAAACCTTATGTCATACCCATACATCAGTTCAGAAATGAAACAAGTTTTCAATTTATATAATTTCTCCTAAAAGAAGCGAACATTGGAAAATTTGTTCCACTTACAATTTCTGCAATTCTCTCTCATTCACATCCACTTCGTTGAAATTAGAACAAGAGAAGTTCAACGTCGTTATTGTATAACTTATCTAAGAATATTAGTGCCTTCTTACTTAGTGTTAAATATTAGAACTTGAAAGGTATCCTCCTTAACTTCATCGGATATACAGTGACCAGCCTTCTTGGTCGAATATATTATATGTAAAATTCGAATTGGTTCTGTAAAACCAAATACAACCATATCATAGTTTTATTCTATTATTTATATTATATGTATATATATATATTGTATATATTATAGTTATAGTAGATATTTTATTTTATTAAAGCTTACATAATAAACAAATTATTAAATAAACTAAAGTATAGTAGATAACCTGCAAAACTCTTAATGCATTTTTTTAGATGTTAGTCTGAACCTCAACAAGAACAAAGATGGACTAAATGGAAGATTAAAAAACTAGAGAGCACATAGATGTATGTGCTTTAAATTACAACAACAAAACTTCTGCATCTAAACATTGTAGCTGAAGACTAGCCTCAGCAATATATTATATGTATATATGTATGTATTAGGGTGTCAGTTGTTTCCCAAATTAATATTTTCTAATATTTCAGATTTTTTCCTAAAAAAATATATATGAAATAAAGAAACTCTTTGTTGACAGTTTGACAGTCCTTGGCCGGACAAAAATCTGGGTTCATTCCAGTTACTTCGACCCGACTGTCGTGAAAACGGCTTGTGTGTTGCTCATACGACACGGTGTACAGCAAGAATGCCTCATTACATTTGGAGTATCGTTTTAAGTTTTAAAGATATACTTTTATGGAATCAATAAGGCCGGTTTTAAAGAGCAGAAAATGTTTTAACTCAATATTATATTTCCGAAGTTTGGAAATATAAAAAATTTATTTTTATTTTTTATTTATGAGAAAATAATCATTATTTTATTTAGACAAAATTTAAATAGATTACAAATCTGTCACGTATAAATAATTATTTTAGGGCAAGATTGAAAATTTAGGGAGAGCCTGCAAAATAAATTAGCTTGGGAAATAAAGAACACCTTAATATGGGTACCCCATCAATATGGAAAAGGTCCATTTAAATTGACCGCGCAAACGGAATCGATACAAATTCTTTTTCTATTGACGCAAGACTTTTATCTGGCGATTTTTGTCATGGAAAAACGAGTTAAACAACGAGTTTTTTTTTTCAGAAATTTTGTGTTTCTAATGAAATTGCTACCACAGAGTTGTTGAAGAAGTGTTTAGAGAGTCTACGTTATTATGAAAACATGTATTTGAGTGGTACAAGGCATTTGATAATGGTGCTGTTAAAGGCGATAATATCAAAAAACGTTAAAAAAACAGTGCTTAAAGATGGTCTTGATGACGTTAAAGAGACAGCAGAGAATCTCAATATATATTATAGATTGACTCACAATGCTTTGGTTAATATATTGCTTAGTGTTTTGTTTAATAGTTTGGTTAACGTTTTGGTTATTATTTTGGTTAATGTTTTGTAATATTTTGGTAAATATCTTTGGTATGCGTGTAAATGCTAGACTCGTACCAAAAGACCGAGAAAATAGCTGAGAACGCTATGTGTATGAACATGACATCAAACTATCCAACAATCTAGCAAATGGCGCTCCAAAACTCAGTCGAAACCCAAAAAAAAAATTCGTTGAATTCACCGAAGCCATCTCAGGAAAATTGGATGAAATGATGTCATATTTGCTTTGTGTTAAAAGCTTATGGTGAAAGCGGTAATAGTTTGTATAAAAATACATGAAAGTTAAGTTGTTTGTCAGTCCGATTCAATTCTGATCAGATAATACATATACATATACTTATGCTGTCTAAAGAAATGTTAATCACACTGGCAAAAATACTAAGAAATATAAACATAAGAAACTATATTACCATATTTTATAGTTATTTTTTTGGTTTAGTTTGTGCAAGGGGTGACCGACAGTGTAAGAATAACGGTTTCTAAATAACAGTTTTCTATGTTTCTCACTCTAAAATTCATTACGTCACTTGGTATTTAGATGACCCAACCTTTTTTTCAACATTTTTGTATGCAACTAAGTCCATCAAATTGCTGTCGTTATTTTTTATATTTTTTATTTTTTTGGTTTTGCATTTCAATGGAATTTTTTCCGAAGTTTTCGTTTTGAATGAAAAAAAAATTTCCACCATCAACTGACGATTTCAATATTTTCAGCACATTTGCTTTTACAGCAAGTTTCGTTTATTTATCTGAGTTTGTCTCTCAGTTTTTCATTTCACAAAATTTCATTTCCCACTAAGCGTCCCCCAGCGGGATTATGCGGATGCGGTAAACAGCGCAACGCCGCAGGACACACAACAAACGGGTGGCAACGCCGCAACGCTAAAACGACAAACAAACAAATCAGCAAAGCTTAACGGTTCGCGCTGCGACCAACCGCCGATGCCAAGGACGTGAAGAAACGCTGAAAATTAAACGCAAATTGCTAAAGAGGCAGGTGTTGGGGGGTGGGGGAGGTGGCAAATGAAAAGCAGGAAGCTTGACGAATTATCCGAAAAATGTGACTTATTGGTTTAGTGATGTTGAAAAGTCAGTATGTTTTGTTGTTGTTTTTGTTTTTGTTTTCGTTTCTATTTTCGTTGCTGTTTTCGTATTGCCATCAAAGTGCGTAACGTGAAGCTAGTACAAATTCGCAGAGTATTATGTAGCGGAAAATTTCAAGTACATACATACTTACATACACACATACAAAAACATAATTAATTATGTGCTATGGCTTTGTGTGTGTTTTTGACATTTTTCAATTATGCCTGTGAAAACGCTTTGCCCAGCAACGCCAATATAGCAGAATGCATGCCAAATTAAAACAAAAACAACAACAACAATGGATCACTCCAATGTTCAACAATAGTAAATTGTTATCAAGCATTGCCTATGGGCCACTTAACTCAATGAAAACAACAGCAACAATAGCAATAACAAACTTAAAAACAATAAGCCGAGCGAAGCGTATACGAACGTGAATGAGTGATAGAAGCGAATGCATGTCAAGGGTAATGTTATTGCAAACGAGATAAACCCCTCCAAACAAAGATCCACAAACACACATCCACATACTCTTACTACTTTTCGCAACTGCTTGCAGTGGAAAAATTGCAAATCTAATGTTACGGTTAACTCATCTTCTGAGAAGTTGTGCTGTAACCAGTGGAAATTAAATCTTTTAGTGGGTATGCGGTACTGCCTTCCAATATATGGACAGACATATTTTCTGATTAAATTGATTTTTTACAAATAATTTTGTACACATATTCAACACGAAATCACTAGAATATATTTTCCTTCTGCTTAAAATGTTACATTAAAGACTGAGAAGTACTTTTCTAAATTATTACGATGAAAGTTGAAAACTAAATTGACTCTAGTATAACAAAAAAATCGTAATTGCTGCTACAGTAAATATCATACAAATAATTTTAATGAATTTGGACTTTTCGATTTCAATTACGCGGGAGCGAAAATTTTTGATGTTTTTGATTGATTCAATTTATTCAGACCACATCCAAGACTGCCATGTACAACAACTGATGATCAACACGTCAATAAAATAAAAGAATTGGTGCTTAAGAATCGACGATTAACAGCCAGATAACAGAAGGGGCAGTGAAAACTATTTTGGAATATAATTTGGCGAAAAGGAAAGTGAAAGAACAATTGGTTCTAAAATCACATAATTTTTTCGAAAACAGCATCGCGTTAACGTCTGTGAGACAATGCTTTTCGATTTCCAGAATGTCGTGAAATATATTATTACTGACGATGAGTCTTGGATCCATGCTTACGACTCGGAAACAGAGGAGCTGTTAGTCGCATAACGTGGCAAAGGTGAGCCGAAGTCCACGTCAAAGCAGGTTAAAATGCCGATTATCTGCCGTCGATGAACCACCGTATTCGCCTGATTTAGCTCCACGTTTTCGCTACTATTTGCCAAAACTGTCCACATCTGGGCTTTTACAACCATCAGACGGTCCCATTGTTGATAATACAAGCCCGAATTAACCTTAGGTGAGCAGTTCGTTGTGCCAATCATAAAAAACAGACAGAAGTTTTGAACTTCTCTCATAATCAATCATGGCTAACCTGACCGTTTCATGTATTAAAATTCGAACCATGAGATTATTTTTTCATCAATTCTTGTATCTGCCATTACATTAGCATCGTAAGCAACTGGGTTGCTGAAAATGGTTTCTCCAGAAAATCTTGCTGAACCGAATTGATTTAATTTACTGAGAACGTGCCTGCTGACAGAGTACATAGGGCTCGTTCTAAACAGAAAGTTCGAGAAGGCATCGCTTGCGTGTACTATCACGAAACTAGTTCTTTGACAGTTCTAAAAAAATTGTGTATGTTACTACTACATTCGCTAAAAAATTAGCGAGTGTTCAACGGGCGCTGCTGTTCATAGCCGGAAGGTGTTTAGACGCGAGAGCTGCTCTTAGACTAAGATAATCTGGACAATTCGATGACTGCGAGCTGGGGCACTCAGAGCTCTCGCACACTTTAATTTCATTTTATACTTCGATTTTATAATACTTCGATTACCATACCGTTTCTCTGCCCACACACCTTCGAGAGAGAAAGAGAACTCGTTGGAGGAGATTGACGGTGAGCTTTAAATTGTGACTGCTACAAGTAGAACCGATCAATGTTGATTTATAGTCTTAATAAAAGTTATTTGCCATAGAACAGAAAGGAAGTAAACACATCAATATATAATATATTTTGTAAAATTAAAGCTCAGAATTCTTCAAAAATCATCATCATGAAATAGATAGAGGAATAGAGTTCAATCCTAATCTGACATATTTTTCGCTCAAAATTCATTTTTGTCCGGTTATGAATTCAATTATTTAGCTAGTATATCTAGCAAACCGTTACTTATTACTAATGTGAAGCAGTGCCCTCCAAACATTCAAAATTAAAAAGTAATACCACACCCTAACAGCCTAGTTCCACACTAATTTGCCGTCAACGCGTTTCTCTGCAGTGCCAACGGTATTTGTTTGCAGCTGCAGCTGACAAGTGCAACCAGTGGACAATGCGCCAGCTGTAAACAATGTCAAGAGTAGCTAGTCAAGTAGCGGCATCCACAGCAACAAGAAAATTTGCAACAACAACGACAACTCTTATGAACTGTAACAGCACCAAGTACTTTATTAGCAACATTGGCAGGATCATTATAAAAACAAACAAACAACAACAACAACAGATGCTACTTATACTGCACGAACCCTTATACAGATGCAAATCCAACTACTTGTTGTGAGTGTGAGTAGAAACATGGGGACACACATACATATGAAGGCGTGCTGCACGTGCGAGTGTTTGAGTGCATGCAGGCTTTTCATATTTCTAACTGTTTTTGCTCTATTAGTTTATAAGTTAAAGACGGCATAAATGTAGATGTTGCTTCATTTACTTTCGCTATTATTTTCGAAATTCTTCGGATATACGAATTGTATATTTATACTCTGGCAACAAAGTTGTTAAGGAGAGTATTATAGTTTTGTTCACATAACGGTTGTTTATAAGCCCTAAAACTTTTTAGGATATAGGATTCAGATATAGATACATTTAATATATATAAAAGTGATCAGGGTGATGAGTAGAGTTGAAATCCGCATGTCTGTCTGTCCGTCCGTCCGTGCAAGYTGTAACTTGAGTAAAAATTGAAATATCATGATGAAACTTGGTGCACGTATTTTTTGGCTCCATAAGAAGGTTAAGTTCGAAGATGGGCAAAATCGGACCACTGCCACGCCCATAAAATGGGGAAAACCGAAAACTTATAAAGACTGACCGATCGATTTCAATGAGATTCGGTACATAATATTTTCTTAACACCCTGGTGACATGTACTAAATATGGGCGAAATCGGTTCACAACCACGCCTTCTTCCAATGCAACGCTATTTTGAATTCCATCTGATGCCTCCTCTGTATAACATATACATTAGAAACCAATGATGATAGCGGAATAAAACTTTACACAAAAACGGTATTTGAGCTGAGGTTTTCCTTGTGGAAAAATTGTCGTGATCGGACTATAACTTTTCAAGGTTCCTGATATCGAGCACGAAGAACTCAGTGCCTAACCTAACCTAACCTAATTTTTCACCGGAAATATCGGTAAATCTCTCAGATATTTTCATGTAATTCAGAGGGCATAATTTTTATACTGTCGCAATAAAGTTGCTAATAATGGTATATATCGTCAGATATATGGTTACATATACCAAAGTGATCAGGGTGACGAGTGAGTTGAAATCCGGATGTCTGTCTATCCGTCCGTGCAAGCTGTAACTTGGGTAAAAATTGAGATATCTTGATGAAACTTGTCATGCGAGAGTATAAAATGTTCGGCGAAACCCGATCTTAGCCCTTCCTTACTTATTTTTACTGGTTTAGAACTATTTTCTTGCTTCGTTATTGTCCCTTTTTTGTTTCTGAGGAACCTCATTCTCAAGTTGGTCGGAGTATCCACTCACACGACTTTTTGGCTAACTCTCTTGTCATAATATTCGAGATATATCTGAGAGAGCTTAAAAGATTTTTATACTTGGAAAATGACAATCATATATTACATTAGAAAAATCAAAAAGACATTGTATACCCGATTGCTTTCAATATATTCATTGGTCTGTATTGACTAACGTTAAGTTAGATCTGGAAAACTATCCTTGAGTAGATAAATCTGTGTCTATCCCGACATTACGACGCATAACCGCAAATCAAGTCTTCCTACTTAGTAGCTGGTTTTATTCTTGGTATAATTTGAGGGACACAATAAAAACATGTAAAGAAGAGCTAAGATCGGGTGAAACTGAAAATATTGTACTTTTGCAACTTTATATTAAACTAACTTGGCCGATATATATGATATAAAGTCAACCTGAAGTTCGAAAATCTTTATATTAGGTATATGGGAAAATATGGAAGTATTGATCCGATTCAACCCATTTTTGAATATATATTATCAAAGAAACATTTTCTTTTTCACATAAAGACCAATGTTTTCAGAAAGCCACACGCACGAGACCCCCATACTTAGCGTCTGGGTTCTATAATTTTTGGGCGTAAGCTGAAATACCTTGAAGGCACTGTTTGTGCCAATCTTTAGATAGATTGATCGGATTTTGGTTTGTAAATTGGAAAGTGAAAGAATGGTATATATGTGACATAAGCGTGGTTTTTGTCTGATTGTCTGTACACTGTATGATAATATGACAGGTCGAATTTGGTTGCAATCGATCGAGTAGATCTCGAGATATGGTTTCCTACCTACATATCAGCGGTACCTATCATCCACTTTTCACTTCTTTGCTAAGGAACCCCTTCACTTTTTTGCTAAGGAACCCGAGTATCGATTTTCATTACAATACCTTAATTTTTATTCAAGTTACAACTTGTACGGACGGACGGACGGACGGATGATCGACATTTTTGTATATAAAGCCCTATAACTAACTCAATTATTTTCATTTTACACAAACAAGTAATATGTTGCAAGAGTATAAAAACCACAAACGGCCGGACCGAGCAAAGCAAATCTAAAATTTCGAAAAATCGTGAATTTGCATCTTAACATTTTTAGATCGGTACATTTAAACCACATAAGTAAGCTCCGACTTTATTCAATCAAGTATTATTCAATTAAGTTTAATACATATGTACTGGATTGAATACAGTAAATGAAGGAGGCAGTTCAGAAATATAAGTGAGTTGCCCTGATCTTGAGCTTTTCTGCAACTCGAGGTGCAATCGAATAAATAACTAGTAGTAGAGAACGTATACCGACTCTCCTTTCTCTCAATAGCTGTTCGACTTAATAATTTTAGAAATAACCACTTCATTTAAAGAACATCGCGAAAAAAACAGCTCATAGAGAAGCCCTTGCATGGGCTATGGTAAACAATTATGACTTCAAAAAATGTAAAAAGCAAATTTCTCTAGAGCTTTACTTTAAACACTGTATTCTTTCAACTGAGACCTGTCTTGACAATTTTGTATAATTCTCATAGATATAATATAATAATATAGAAAATGTACATAATTATACTCTCAACAGTGGACAATATAATAAGGTTACAACGAATTTTTTAACACACCTAAACTTAGTAGATTTAGACATGTTCGACTGTTGTCCTTCCGTCCGTTTGTATATACCCTAATTAATCTCTGAGTTTTTCAGATATTAGTCTGAGAATTTGAACACGTCTTTTACTCGGTCGAAACTAATTATTTGTCAGAACCACCCCCAATCGGGCCCCTATAACATATTGCTGCCAAGCAAATTAAACTATCGGCATTAAGTGGTTGTTTGAAAACTTTTTCGTTTGAAGAGATATCATCAAAAAAATTGGCATGAGTTAATGTCTAAAGAAACGATGCAATCTCCGAATAAATTGTTTAGATCTGATCACTGTAGGATATAGCTGTCATACAAAATGAGAGAGAAAATCCAGTTCACTTAAGGGGTTACATCGGATTTTGTTATTGTCTTATTAAATTCTACAACACTTCTGGAATATTGTTTCGTATTGGATATCCAGACTTGAGAAATTGTGCACTCGAGACTAGCTAAGATAAATGCACCGTCTTTAAACGTATTTTTCTCGAAACTGTGTTTTTGAAGTCGGTTGGCAAGGTTTCACGAGAACTACTTAAGTGATTTCGATGAAATTTTACTTAGATCTTCGTACAATTTTTAGTTAAGATTCAACTAAAACACGCATTTTTAGGTGATCTTGTAAGAAGTTATACTGCCAACGTGAGCGCATCTTTCACTCGAGGGGTCACCGGAAATGGCGTCGAAATTACCGAAATTAATTTTTTTTTTTAATTCAGAATTTCTTTCTTTTCTAAATAATGTATGTTTGTAACAAAAAAAAAATTCTAATAATTTAATTTTATATATGATAATAAAATGTTGAAAAAAGCATGTTTTTTACCCGAGGAAACCCCTGTAACCCCTTAAGAAATATTTTGTAGTTGTTAACGTTTAATTAACGTGTTTTCTTTTTTTTTCTAGTTTTTGAACCCCAAGAGTACGAATAGCCTTTGTGGCCTTCAACACTTACACATTTAACTATCTACGTATATTAGTATGTTTACATTTGAAATTTACGTAAATAAGTAAATTTCCATTTATATATCACTCAACTTATTTGGACACAAAATTATGCATTCGCATGTTTTAACCATAATTTCCTTTTGCTGAATGTGTTAAACTTTTTCCACATTCAAAGTTTTAATACCACAATACGTTCTTGTTGTTGTTGTTTTTTTTTTACATTTTTGCAGCTCGTTACATTTTATTGCGCTTCCACCGTGTGCTTCACACTTTGCGGCTTGTTGTTTGTTTTATTTACGCTTTGCTGTTGTTGTTTTTGTTTACAGTGCCGATGAACACACATCCGCTCGGGATTCGCCGCCTCGACGCCGCGCCACCACAAGTACAATGTGGCGTATTTTTTAACAAATTACAATTATGTAAATGGCATCGTTAAAGTATGCCAACAGGGGGTAAGCGAAAAAGTATATACAACAACAAAAGTAACAAAGGCATGAGAAAGCACACTTCCGGTCTGCCGGTGCTATCGGCAGGTTCGCTCGTTCGCGCACATTAATCCGTTTCGTCAGCTGTTTTGTTATTGTTTTGTTTTATTGCTGTTGTTTTTGTTGTCATGCATTCCACTGTTTCGACATTTGGGCGCTGCGGCACAGAGATTAATACGATTACGGCCACAGTTTTAATTTAACAGATTGTGAAAGCAAATGCACATCAACGAGTATATATATTATATGTACGAATGTATGTTATATATTTATATGCTTATACAAATATATATATATATATGTTGTATATGTGAGTGTTTGTATTTTAGTTGGCGTTTTATGTGTGTACAGTGGGTGTACCGCTGTTTCACTCGCTTTGTGGGCTGGTGTCAAAATTTAATTGTTGTTGTTGTTGTTGCGCTCGTGTGTCGGACGCTGTTATCACGCTGTGCCACTTTTCACCTTAATGTGTTAAGCGCGCCGCGGTTGCCACTTGCGATTGCGATTACACATCAAGTGCGATAAGCGCCACTCAGTCATTTGTGTGTGTGTGTGCGTGAGAAACTGACCGCTTTTAAGGCTAATTTGCATTTTTGTGTTTCTATATATGTGTATATACCAAATTTCGCTTCATATGCGTATGTATGTTTATGCCTGCACAAAATGTTCTTGTAATTTTGGTTAAAAGAGTAAAGCAAAGTTAATGTCGAAAGAAATTGTGAGTGTAATTAGCTAAATCATTTCACCAGAAACAGCTAACATGATCTTTAAAAAGATGCCTCATTCTGGGCGACCTCCTGAACTGATAATAATACTAAAAAGTAAAGATTATGGTGCTTGAAAATCATCAGGCAAATGTAAGAGAGATGGCAAGAGAGCTCGACAGCACTCGCGAGTCCGTGCGCATTATTTTGTTGGATATTTTGGGTATGAAACGTGTTCTTACTCAACCCGTCCCGATAAAACTGATTTTTTTTTCCAAAAAGAATTCAAAAATAATTAGATATGCTTGATCCTGCGAATTCTCATCCCACATTTATGTAGAGCATTATAATTGCCGATGAGACATGGGTTTTAAGATTTTGCAAACATGTCAAAAATCAGCGGAATGAAGGGAAAAAAACTGCCAGAAACAAAAGAAACCGCGCCAGGACCGCTAAAAATCGAGGTGGTGCTCGTTGTTTTTTCGATATTCGTGGTTCGGTACATCATGAATTTATTCGGGAGGAACAGACGGCCAATAAGGAGCTGTATTTTTCCGATTTAAGGCTTTTGCGTGAGAGCAGCCTTTGAAAACGGCCGAAAGTGTGGAAGAACAATTCATGAATTTTGCACGATGTTAATGCAACATCGCTTTTAAAGCCAAAAAAACAATGAATGCCATCGATTAACCACCGTATTCACCACATTTGGCTTAATGTGATTTTTTCTTGTTCCTCAAACTGAAAGTGCCGCTCCGTGGAACTTGCTTTCAGTCGATCGAAAAGATAAAACAAAATTCGCTGAAGGGGCTGAAGGCCATGCCAAAAAGTGCCAATGAAAAGTGTTTGAGGGCTGGAAAAATCGTTCGTATAAGTTTGTTACATCTGTTCGGGATTACTTTCACGAATTCTGTGTTGATCATACGACATGGTGTACTCGAGTTTAAGTCAACATGTGAAATGATTTGAGCACCGAAGCACCTTTCTCAAATACAAAATATTCCGGCAGTTCAATACCGCCTATTACAATAAATGAGTAGCTTTTTGGAGAAAACAGAGCGTGTGTAAAATTTTAGATCGAAATCTCAAAAAACTGAGAGACTACTGAGAGACTGCTAAATCGCGCCAGAACGTCACGTTGATCACTTAAGTGTACTTATATATTTTTTTGGGTCTCCAACTTTTTCTTCGGAGAACTTTAAGTAACTTCAGAGTATAAGTAAGCAAATACACTCGTGGCCACGCTAATCTTACCACTAAAAATTTTCAAGTATTGTGCATATTTGATTTTACTTTATAGCGGTACTTTTTGCGGTATAGAAGTGTTTTATTTAGAAATAAGTTAATGACATGTTATTAATCAAAAATGTTATAAATTACAAGCAAAACACATTCAGCTAAAGATAAATTAATTGAAAGATAGTGAGCTTTACAAACTGACATGTGATGAAAATTTAGTTTTTTTAAATTTACTTTCATTTACACTCTATTTGAAATTAATATTTTATTTATTTATTTATTTTTTTTTTTAATTGAAAAATGGAGTGTATTAAGAACCATAAAATCGGCCGCTTTTGAAAAGGCACAGAAAAGCTAATTTGTGTTTTACTCATTAAACGTAATAAATTAAAAACTATAATTATAATAAGATAATATAACTTAGCTTACCTCTGTTTACTAAAAACTTAAAAAAATACAAAATTGAAGAAAAACCTGAACGAACGAAAAAGTCCGAAAAAAAAATTAAGAAAGTAAAGTGGTAAGTTTTGCGTGGCCGCGAGTGTACATGGCGAAATATATACTAGCTGGCTGCGTAGACATAGTAAAATTCAAACAATTTCCAAGAGCGACTGGAATTGTCGAAGAAAATAGTCAAAATTATATATACATCAGCAAATAAATGTATCAATTTCTATTTACATATCTATGTATGTACATAACTATGTATCTACGCCTGTAAATATGTATCTAAAAAATATATATTTCGAATTGTTGTTATTGTTATTGCTGAGAGTGGGAAAGCTGTTGGTAAGTAATTTGCCGAAATCGATACCGCTACCGCGTGTACCCACAATAAAAGACAAACACACACACACACACACACACACACACACACACACACACAATACACCAATACACACTCAAGCACATGCAGTTTTCGCTGGCGTAAAGCGTAAATATGCTTATCACCGTGTCCGACACCACTACAACTATATGTAACACACTATCTAACGGCAAACACAATAAAAGTTAACGAAGAAAAAAGTATGCTAACAAACAACACTAACAATAGTATAGCAAAGATAAATATTTAAAGATGCCGCAGCAAAGAAGAAGAGGAAGAAGAAGTAGCGCAGAAGAACATCGCAACAATAGCTTCTTCGCTTGGCGCTGCTGCCAGGATTGCCTTTGGCTCTTCGCTGCTGAGTGGTCGCACAATGCTCACTGCTGAGTGATAGTATTTGCGCTGAAATAAAATTTACTTTGTATGTCCTTGAGCGCATGTAAATTGAAAATATGTATTAGCGAGTGTTGCCACCGTTTGCGGCGATGCTTTTCAGTGCTTCACTGCTGTTTGAGCATTCGACTACACATACTCGCCTTTACACGCATTGTTGTTTATATGTATGGTTGTTTTTTTTTTTGTTGTTGCTAGGCGCAATGCTCGTCTGCCACTTTGCACAGTTTACACAGTTTTTTCGCTTTCCTTTTTCGGCTTTTTTGCTGGGTATACAGTTACTTTTGTGCGATATTGTTTGCTTTGTCATCTTCTAATGCTTTAATGCTTAAAGCCGATATTTTCATTAAAAGTAGTTCGCAAGTGAGTGTTAGGATACGGTTAACAAATTTCAAGTATTTGTTATCGCGGAAGAAAAAAACTTCAATATATTAATTTTAAGGCTTTATATGTATGCGAATAAAAAAGGATTTGTGAATCCTTAAATTACTTGCAAAGTACTTGTATGTTCCTTAAAGGAGTAGGCTTGCACTATTTACTTCTAGTCATCCTAATTTCGTTACAATTGCTGTTGATTTTATTAAGTTAATCCAACAATTATTGAGAACGAATCTACTTTAGATATATTCAATTCTCACGGACTGCCTGGTATTGACATTTATTTCCATCTAAAACTTAGTTTAATCTTACTCTTAACCATTATTGAGCTGAAAAGGTATATTTATTTGTCTTCAAAGGGCACGCGGTCAACTGCCTTTGATAAAATTAAACTGCTAAAGCCGAATTCTCGTGTTGTAGCGAAAATGCAAAAAACAAGTTATGATTGTTTTTTGGGAGTTTTCTTCATTGTAATAGACTTACTATAAAAATACATATTTCGAGTATATTCCAAATCCTGTCAAACTATCGGGTTTTAATAACACTTTGTCTTTGGCGCTTACCGTTAAAACTTTATTTATTATATATGGTTTCCTTACATATACTTTCAACTTAAACTTATTAATACGATTTGCCGTCATAACTTCAATATCTTACCATCTGGAGGTTTTAAGGGGCTATTAACAGTTAGATTTTTCAAAAAATTGATTATTTTTTATTTTCGTAATGTACATATTTAAGAACACGCACAAAAAATATCGTATCCTTCCGTTGAATCGAAGTTACACAAATTATAAAAAAGCATTTCAGAGTGCTTGGAATTACTTAAGCCAAACTTTAAACACGCTTCTCCCACAATGGTGACACATTTTAACTCGAGCTTCTTAAACCTATTTCTTATTAATTAATCGAAGATTTTTTCTCACCGATAAGTTCTTTCTTTTTCTAAACAATTTCAGTCCGAAATGTTGGTCAAAAATCTATTATTTTTTTAAAAAACCCGGCATTTTGTAGAAAAATATTATTTTACTTATTGATTAGTTACTAGAATTAACGTTACTTTAACGAAGCCTGTTTGGTTCTTTAATTTCAGGGGATCAGAGATATAGTGGGGATGGTAAAACGTCTCTTTTGATAAGAGCTGTAATTCCTTCTACAAGTTCCTTTCAAAATAAATATTTTTTTTACATTTTTATTATTATCATAAAGATTATAGAACTCTCCTCAATTATGATGCCAAAAATTAGCGCAATCTATCAAGCAGCGTGTTTACTGACATAAGTCGACCTCAGAAGGTTTTGTCGATTTTTAGAATGACGAAAATATTCATTAAACATACTTGAATACAAATATCATTGAGAAAGCACCGTATTCACCTGATATGGCCCCCTGTGACTTCTACTTATTCTCCGCACTGAAATATCCACTTCGGGGATCACGCTGCGACTCAATTGAAAACATCAACACAAATTCGACGCGAGAGCTGAAGATCATCTTGGAAAGAGCCTAGAAAACATGTTTTGATGATTGGAAGAAGCGTTGGCTCATATGCATCGCTTCAAATGGATACTACCTTGGAGGCGATAAAATAAATTTGGATGATGATTGAACAATTTTCGCTTTATTTATGAATTCGCGATACGCTCGTGACAGGTAAGTATTAAAATACAGCTGGAAGTTACCATAATATGTACACAAATTTTTGGATCAATAAATTTAAAAATTTTCTCAGAAAACAGAAAACAGATCTAGAAAAAAAATGCAATGGAGATGCTTAAGAGAAAAGCAAATTCGAGAGGACAGTGGTAAGTACTAACGCAAATAATTCCCCAGAACACTTGGATATATGTAGAAGGGCAATTTATGGTACACAAATTCACAAATTGGCTAAACAGTAATAACTTTTTTTTATCAATAATTAACAAAAACAGGATGTTAACCAAATCAGGGCTATGCAGCAAGCAAGCTAAGGGTGTGAATGAATCAGTACTATATTCGAAAAATCTACTGTGTAGGTTCAAAGGTAACGGTAAAGGGTAAAGGTTTTCAAAGGCAACTTAAAACCATTATTTTCCGCGATGACGAGATTTGACATATATAAACTACAAAGTAGTGTTTTTAGTTGCAAAAGCAAAAATGCAAAGCTGTGACACAAAACTTTGTTCGTTTATAACAGACTTAACAACAACTAGAAAACTAACTTGCAAGCCTGGTGTGTGAAAACTGCATATTTTGCGATTTATTTTCATAAAACTGTCGTAAAAATTACACAAAAGCAAAGGCGAAAAAGCATACTGTGAATAAAAAAGTAAGCAGAACAATCGCAACTTTAAAACAACAATGCCAGAAAAAATGGCGAAAAAGTGAAACAAAATATTTCCAGCATTGCAAGTGAGCTTGTAACTGTATCATGTGTATGTAAACAACACTCATGTTACAAATGCACTTGGAAAGTCAGCGAAAGGTTGTCGGGGTATTTCACGAGTGTAAGAAAATACATATATTCAGCACTCAATAGTCGGGTGGTTCGAAAGCATACTTGTTACATTTTATATTTAGTGTAAAATAGTTTTGTATTGAGTACATATCCCTTACCTTTTGAGATATCAATGTGAAATTTTGTACACGTCTTTTTCGCAGAAAGAAGATGCTTTTTTTGACACAATCAACGATATCGAGTAACTATAGCATATAGCCGCCATACAAACTGACCGCTCCAAATCAATATAAAGATCTTATTATAGCCTTTCATGTTATAAGAAATGCACCTGAGAAAAGCTTCAAGGAAGCTATACTCATTTTTCCTTGCTGTCATTTAAAATATTAAAAATTGCTTCAAGACAAAAAGTTAATCACAAGATTTTGTTAAGCCAACGCCCTTCGTTCCAAATTTTGAAGATTTGGAACGCTTGTTATTGAAAAAAAAACTTTAAACTTTAGTCATCGCGTTAGTTTTTCAAGTATTTGCACCACCCTGTATTTTTCCTTTTAACATATAAGTGCGCCACAGCACACTGAGCTCCCAACAACTTAGGCACTGCAGCTTTTCATTATATTTTAGCAATTTTAATATAAGTATTTTTTGCTTGCTGCGCCGCCAAAGTTGTTGTTGCTATGTACTTTATGTTATTAAGCTCCCGTTTTTTGGTGATTACTCGCAATTTTAGGGCACACGTGCCATGTCGCTGCCTCGTGGCATACAGAGTGCGCGAAAGCAGGTTATACACATTTGTCCACCATTCCCTAAGCACATATACATAACTGCAAATATATACGTATATACAGGTATATGTAAAATAAATTTATACGCTGCCTGCGTATTTATGGCCGTGCTTAAAAGAGCAGCAGTGCTCCAAGAGAGGCACGTCGCCGGCCACTCATATACTCGTGTGATTGTGTAAATAAATATGCAAATGTATATGTTTCTTCTTATTTTTCCTCTACATATTCCCCCATTTAGTTGTCGGCAGGCGCTTTTGATGACTGTCACATTTTTTTGTTTACCACCAGCAATCTACCTGTCACTCGTGCGTTTGCCTCATGCCTCGTTGCAGCTGGTTGAATGTGCCGCAGCATGTGAATGCGGCGGAAGTGTGACAATTAAAAACAAAGTGAAACCATGCCAGAAAAGCATGTTAACCAGCATTTTCTAGTAAGCGGCATACGCGGCGTATGAGTGACATTTTAATTTTTTCGTTTATACACTTTTTTATTGTATGCTGTCAAAAGTGAAGGCAAGGCAAAATTTTAGGATGCATACAAAACATAAATAAATAAAATAAAATAAACATTCATGTAAATAATACATACATATCTAGAGCAGTACTCTGTATTAAAATGTTTGAATGAAGGCGAAAATGGAAAGTCGGGGAATGATATTATGATAATAAAATTTTTATAGTAGCATATTGAAAAAAAAAAAATTAAAATATAATATATTTTATTATTAAGCAATTATTTAACTATTTTCAGTAAAAAACTTAGTATTTAAATTTTGATCTGAGAAGTGAACTTAGGGGTCACGATTCAGAACTTTTTCGTAAGAAAAATAAAAAAATGTTTTAAATTTTATATTTTAAGTTTTATGTTCTAAGTTCTAAGTTTTAAGTTCTATGTTCTAAATTTTATATATAAAGTTTTAAGTTTTAAGTTGCAAGTTTAAATTTTTAAATTTTAAGTTGTAAGTGGGAAGTTGTAAATTTTAGGTTATATGTTCTAAGTTTTAAGTTTTAAGCTTTAAGATTTAAGTTTTAAGTTCTAAGTTTTATGTTATAGGTTTTAATTTTTAAATTTTAAGTTTTAAGTGGGAAGTTGTAAATTTTAGGTTATATGTTCTAAGTTTTAAGTTTTGAGCTTTAAGATTTAAGTTTTAAGTTCTAAGTTTTATGTTATAGGTTTTACTTTTTAAATTTAAAGTTTTAAGTTGTAAGTTAAAAGTTGTAAGTCGTGAGTTTTATGTTTTAAATGTTCAGTTTAAATATTCGGTTTTTAGGTTCTAAGTTTTAAGTTTTATGCCCTAAGTTCTAAATTTTTAATTTACCGCATATTTTATTCAATTGGTCGTTATAATAAAAAAATCTCTAAAAACAATATCTTACAGTTTCTCATCACTTTAAAAAAAAAAATCCATTTTCTCATTAACATAAGATTTACTACATTTTTTGTTAATATCTACTGTGTACCACCTCACCATTACATTATTTTCCAAAACAAAAACAATAATTGTGCAAAAATATATATATTCTATCATCCCACACCAAGTCGCATATACTTATACGAACTTGACCTACAATTGCCACGCACATAAAACAGAAACTTTACACACAATATGGCATAATGAGTGTGCCCCACCGCGTATACGCAACATTTTCATACAGGCGACCATATGTTTGCGTGCGCATTTGTCAGTACCATTGCGGCCGCGTGGCTTTCGCGCGTTCAAGCGGAAATGTAAATCACACAACTGGCACGAATGAGTTATTTGGCAGCACGCTGAGTAAGGCACTGTCTTACTTCCGCACGCGTTTGGTGTGGGTAACCACAAGCACTCGTAGACAGGAGTCATAAGTGGTTGGTTGGCAAAAAAAAAAAAATATATGGGCTGGTCGCTGAATATTTTATGCAAAAGTGCCGCAGCGTGAATGGAAACAAACATACACGTACACATACAAGCGTAATATCACTAAAACGCACAGAGGTAATCACGCGTACGATGGAGTCTTAATGGTCCTGCTTTGTGTATGTATTAAATAATATTAACATATTTGTATCATAAAAAATATGGGCAAGGAAATTGTAGTTTTTAAGGAGATAGTTTGTTGTGTAATTTAATTAAGATAAATTTATAAAAAGTTTTGAAAATTTAGTGCTTGGTTTAGTTTTAAAAATGTATGGAAAACAGCGACAAAAACCGAAATTAAAAGATTTTAATATAAAAATACTGGTCATAATTTT
>NW_017535430.1:251889-328797 GCF_001853355.1 Bactrocera latifrons
TTTTTGTTAGTGGTTTTGTAGTTAAGTAAAAAGATATTTTTATGCTCAAATGGTGGTGTTACAATTTTCAATTATTTTCAAGACAGATATTTTAAAACAAGTGGCAACACAGTTTCCAGTTTTACTTTAAATTCAGTTATGGAAAATACATACGCTTTTTAGACAAAAAATTTACTTTAAAATTTTCATATAAGATATTGCTTTCAAGTTTTTGAAGTAGGTGGCAACATCAACCCCAATATATTTCATTAAAGAATATTTTTTTAGTTATTATTATACTGAAATGTTTGTGTTATAATTATCAATTATTTGCTAGTCAAATATTTAAAAAAATGTGTGGCAACCCCGTTTTTAGCTTTACTCTAAATCAATTTATGGAAAATACAAATGCTTTTTAGACACAATTTTTAAAATATTATATAGAACAATATTATATAATACAAGGTAGTATTTTCAATTTTCGAAATAAGTGGCAACATCAAAACGTAATATGGTTCGTGAAAAGCATACTTTTTAAAAGATATTTTTTTTTTACTCAAAGTTGGTGTTATATAGTCAGATATTTAAAAAATGTATGGCAACACCGTTTGCAGTTTTAGTTTAAATCAAGTTACGGAGAATATAGATGTTTTTTTAAACCCAATTTTTAATTTTTTATTTAAATTTAAACTTTTTTGAACACAAGTGGCAACTCTGCAATGTAATATTTTAGGAATATCAATCGGTTCTTGCTTTTTTACGATTTTTTTAGTTATTTACATTTGTATGTATGTATATACTGATTTCTAAATTTTTTTATAAAAACTTTTTGGCAAGAAAGCTTTCAAGTTAACTTAAAAATTGACAGTTTTTGATTTTAAGTTAGCCAAAGATTAATAACCCTGCTTATACTTGTATGTATATTTTCATTAAAATTTAAATAAGTACTTAAATATTACTTCACAATATCTTAGCAAGCTAAAATTTCGCGGTATTGCATATTTGTAAATTCTTTCAGCATCTGCCTTATATTAAAATATATAATTTCTGTTTAAAAATCAGATATCTAGCAAGCTCATATAAAACCATAATTTTAACTATAATCCGATTACAAAAAAATTTGCTAAATCTACTTAAGCACTTTTTGCTATACACCACAACTACATAAAACGGCACTGCAAATATTTGCTCAAAAATTAGCGAATTTTATTCTACTTTCTTTCTTTATTTCCGAGGTACAAAAAATGCGCGTCATCGTGCCTCGCCGATTCTGTGGCTTTTGTGCAACAAAAAAAAACATATTTTTAATGTTGCCGAAGCTCAAACAAGCATTTTCGAGCAGCTGTCACCATGCCAAAGCTAAAACACAAGTGCTTTCAACGCACAAAGAAGATACACAAAACAAGGCATAAAAACGAAAAAGTGGAAAGAAGAATCAGCAAGAAACAATAACAAGCTGAAGTGTAACAAAAAGCTGGCAAACTTGACAAATAAACATGCGCTTGTTGAAAAGAAAATTGTGGCTTTAAATGAGGCTTCAATTGTATGAAGGCAAGGCGTAATAATGACAAAAATGCAGAGGAAAAACATAGCGAAAAAAACGTAAACGAATTAGTGAACAGAGCCAAACAGCAAAAGCAAATTTCGAGACAGAGCACAATTGAAGTGCAGAAAACAACAAAAAGTACGGTGTAGAATTAAAAATAAAAAAAAACAATGTAAAATAAAAAAAATATGCCCATATGTACATTTGTATGTATATCTGTGTGCAAAAAAAAAAAATAAAAAAATATTTTGTACACCCGTTATGTTTTGCGCAGCCTCGCAATTTTTATTATTTTACAATTTTATTTATTCGTTGTCGCCGCCAGCTGTTTTCTAGTTTACTAATACAATACGAACAGCGCACGGTTTGGCTTTTGTTGTAAATAACAGTAAATGACCTTGAACTCACAAATACATAGACACGCGCACGTCAACTGTAAGCGCAAAACAAACATGAAAAAATGAGCATAGACAAATAGCAAGTAATGGAAAGCCGTTGTACGACACACACACAAGCATACTTACAGGCGCGCACAAGAAAACAAACGCAAACATACTTAGAAGCACACAAGCACACATGTTAGCAACTACACACCAACCCACTGGCCACGACTAATGCCAACCAGCTAAGCAATCAGACGGCCAGGTGTGCTCTATGTCGGCTGAGCGGAGACTCACGCATTGCCTCGTCAGCCGCGCTAAACTAATTTAGAGAAAAAATTTGAAATTATAGTAGAAAATAAAGGCAACAAAATCGTAACAAAACTGTGAACGACAAAAAACACTTTAACAGCGAAATCGTTTGCACATGGAAAGAGCGCAGCGTTATTAACAGTAGTGGCCACGACGGGAGCCGAAGACAATAAGACGAATTATGTACACAGTTACGACAGGCTTCCACTGAGCGGAGAAAAGTTGTGCGCCGTTAACCACAGGGAGGCATATGCAGAGCTGAGTACGTATAAAAATATACGAGCGTAACCACTAGAACAGAAAAATCGAGAGCAAACAGTAAAGCCCACAATTCTGTTATATTCGGTGACGGTAAGAGTGATTTGTTGACAAGTTAACAGCAGAATCGCTAAGGCCAGAGGCTTTGCTGAAACTCAAACCAGCTAAAAGGAGCGTAAGTAATTTGAGAAAATTGGGAGCATGGCTACTCCAGTTTTGGAAATGTTTCAAGTATTTTTTTTTGCATCCCCAGATAAGGTACATTTCCATTGCTAGCTCTATATCTAAAACCATTCAGATACTTTTCAGATTTGTGTTGAATAGAATTTGGCGACCGTGGCGACATTTGTCAGATCAACTCAGTATAGACCTTTCAGGTAGAAATAATCGAAAAAGAAAGCTCTGCTCCACATCCATCAGTTCCACAGACGTAACAAATTCCGATTTCTTTTCAATATGCTAAAGGCGATGTATATGCCCTTGAAGAACTCAATAAACATATTTCTTCCAACCTTACATCGTCCGAGACTTTCGAAAAATGTACGGAAATGTACAGCAAAAAGTTAAGTTCGGTGGCAAGCCGAAGCTATCCTTCTTAAAAAAAGTTGCCACACAAAAACTTGATCAGTTCGGAAAAGATGTTGCGAGTATTTCTAGCGTTCTTTGATTCAAACAAGCTTCAAATCAAATGAAGGAAAATTGCATGAAGATGTTTATCTTGATTTCGATCGGTCACTTTTAATATGCTATGATGGGACAATGTCAGTATTATATTTTGAGCCAAATTTCGTAAAGATACTTTGCCAAAAAAAAACATTGTATGACATTTCATATCCTATAGTTCGAAAAAATATAAACAGATGGACATAGCTAAATTGAGTCATCTTCGACATACCCCACGTCAATAGCGTGCAATCATTAGCGTACGAGGCTTATGTAAGTTCTCTTAAGGGTTATGGGAATTTCGAGTTGCGATTCTCCCAACAGTCCAGTTTCGTTATCACAATCAGCTCGGATTATATTCGATCAAGGACGGCTATTTCGAAGATCTAATCCTACTTCGATCCGATCAGAGATGTGAGCATAACTTTCTTAAATACATAAAATGCATTCAACAACAACAAAAAATTTCCATTAAAATCAGAATGTTGGAAAAGATCTTCGGTGATAACTGTTTGTCACGATAAAGTGTTATTGCTTGATTCAAAGTATTCAAAGCGGGTCGAGAAGATGTTGACGACAAAACGCGTCAAGGATGGCCTTTAACATCAAGAGATAATCAACACGTCAATAAAAAAAATTGGTGCTTCAAAATGGATGGTTAACAGTCAGGGATCTTACAGACATCGTTGCAATATCGGAAGGGTCAGTGAAAATCATTTTTAAATATCATTTAGGCCTAAGGAAAGTGAAAGGCCGACTGGTCCCAAAATCACTAAAGTTTTTCGAAAAACAGTGTCGCATTAACGTCTGTGAAACAATGCTTTCCGACTGCTAGAATGTCCTGAAGCGTATTATTGGTAATGAGTCTTAGATCAATGCTTACGATTCGGAAACAGACGATCAATCGAATATCGTGTCAAAGGTGAGCCAAAATCGAAAAACCATGTTAAAGTCGGTCTAAACCAAGGCCAAGTTGACAGTTTTCTGCGATTATCGAGATGTAGTGCACACCGATTTTGTTCGCGATCGACCAAACTGTCAATAAGGATTCAAATAGAGAAAGGCTTGAATTATAGGCGATAGGTTAATGCACTGCCGCATACTGCATTGATTCTTTCTAAGTTTTCCATCAAAGTTTTAACCGATATTACGACGTAACCACCGTATACGGCGGATTTAGCTCCGTGGGACTTCTGGCTGTTCAGCAAACTTAAAGAACTGTCTTCGAAGATTGTGAAAACATTTGCACAAGAGTATTGTGACCAAAGGGGATTACTTTGAGGGCGATGACATCGATTTTATAGAATAAATTGAGAATTTAAATTAATTTAATTTAAAAATTTATTTTTGGTCATAGTAGTATACATTTTATGGGCCTCTGTCGCTTCACTCGGGGTATTAAAAACTTCGTGGAAAGCTCAGGGTGTAAACAACTCAGTAACCTTCAAGAAAGCCTTTGCCTATCATTTAGAGCGATAAAGCACCTTCAGTTTCATTCTTCCAGCGCTAAGCCTTGTATATATTTCTTCTTCATGATGATGGTCTTGTGGCCGAACACATCAAAGTGTTAAAGTTTTCAATTCAACAATAATTGAAATAATACGTTTGAGTATTTCTGATGTTAAAACTGTTATTGCAATCAAAAGTTGTTAAAAAAATGTTGCTTACAAAACAACCCACACTAAAAACCTAATATTCAAACGCATTGTGAAATATTTTCCTACTTGCAGTACATTTGTTGCAACTTTGAATCACTCCACATGCCACATTGTAAATAAGGAATGCATTTTTTTCAAATATGCAAACTATTATTGCATAAAAATTTTATAGCTGTTTGTAAGAGTAAAATGTTTGCATCAATATGCAGAATGATAACGGTACAACGTACAACAACTTTACAGCGCTTAACAGTTATTTATTACGAAAAGTGCAGAGCAGAAAAAAATTAAATTTATCTGCATTCTGCCAACAACGTTTTTGTAGTGCAGGCATTTATGAAAGCTTGCTGGTCCAACAATACAAATGCATATGTTTCAGTGTGTATGTGTGTGCAGCGCAAAATGTGTTGTAGCATTTTTTTTACTCCAGTTATCTTATCATAAGTCTGCTGGTCAGAAAAATTTTAAATTCACATTTTACCAAAAGTGGATTATCGCAAAGGAATTGTTTCACTGATATACATACATATGTACACATAAAAGTGTGTGCGTATGTGTTTTGTCATTGCTGCGTAACAAAGTTTGCAAATTTATATGAAAAAATGCACACCAGTGCAAAATATTGTTGGCAAATGTGAAATATCACAATGGACTATGTTTTTGATGTGCCCATTTATTACCCAGCGGAGCAGTAATTCCTTCTTTTTACCCCACACTCACACATACATACATTTGCTTTTGTCCCATATTGATAAGCTCTGCAAGCTAGCTTGTGTCTGTTATGTTTGTATGTGGTTGCATTCGTTTTGTGCTCGAAACTTTGTTTAACCATAGTAAGTAGTGGGCCAATATATCACATCGTTTAAGCAGAGATGCCAGACTATTTGCTAAAGTAAAAAATATTCAACGATTATTTAGCAGATTTTCATTTTATTTTATATTCGGTAGATATGTATAGTCATTACTATAGTTTTGGAAATTCCTAAAATTTTCAAGAGATTTTAAATGATGAAAGAAGTAAATTATATTGTGAGAAAAGTGGAGAAACTTATAATAAAAGATCTACCATACATGTCCAAATACTACTGCAAATTGTGGTACTCAACCTCACAGCGAAAGCTTCAAAAAAAAAGTTGGACGCTTAAGATTTTTTATTTTTAAATCTCTAGGGAAGGTTCAGTAGCTGGGGGTAAAACCTGGGTTCGAAAAAAATTCGGAAAGAAAGATTTTCGAAAAATTTTATTTTGAAAAAAATATGATTGAAGAACGAAAAACGGTCGAAGCAAAACGATTTTCAATAAAAAAAGGTATTCGAACAAAATAAATTCGAATATAAATATTTTTAACAAAACTTTTCGAAAAAAGTGGAAAAAACTATTTCCGAATGTGAAAGATTTTCGAAAAAAAATATTAGACAAAAAGATTTTTGATTATAAAAGATTATCGAAAAAAGAGTTTCCGAAAAATTTCTCCCAAAGAAATATGTTCGAAAAACAAGGATTTTTGATAGGAATAGAAGAAAATACGAATTACGTTCGAAAAAAAGTATGTTCGAAACGAAGATATTCGAAAATAAATTTTGACAGTAAAAAGCTCTAGGAAAACTTTCAAAGAAATAGATATTTGAAAGAAATATATTTTCAAAAAGAAAAAAGCTTTTCGAAAAGAATAAAAATTTAGAAATGGTTTTTAAAGAGAAAGTTTTTAGAAAACAGATTTCAAAGCACCAAAGATTATCCAAAGAACAATTTTCGTAAAAATGAAAAAATGTTCGGAAAACAGAGATTTTCGAAAAAAAGAAAAAAACGAAATACGTTCCAAAGAAAATTTTTTCATTAAAGTATATGTTCGAATAAAATATATTCGATAACAAATTGCTCGAGAAAAAAAAATTAAACACTTTCGAAAGAAAAAGATTTTTGTTAAAAAGATGTTCGAACACAAGATATTTAAAAATTTTGATAGCAAATAGCTCGAGGATAATAGGAATGAATAGATAGATAAAACTGAAAAAAGTACTTTTAAAGCAAAGTTTCCGATAAAAATTGATTTAGAAGTAAACATTTTCGAATAGAAAAGATTATCGAAACATTATGATTTTCGAAAAAACAACTTGCGAGAAAAGGATTTTCAAGGTCCGAAGATTTTCGAGAAAATTATTTTCGAAGTTCGAAGATTTTCGAAAATAAAAATTTCCGGGCACACCATTTTCGTAAAAAATTCTGGAAACGAATAGTTCAAAGTGTTTTATTAGTTATGGTTGGCAAAGCAATCAATTATGGTAGTAGGCATTTAGAATGAAATTTCAGTACAAAACAAGTGAATTACACCCAAGATATACAGCGGGCCATTCACAGAGTTATCCCTGCAAAGAAACTTTATTTAAAGCAAGGTACCGAGAAAAACAGTATGCGAAGATGGTAAGATAATTTTAAAAGCTTTGTGAAAAATGTATACATATTTTTTACAGATGGCTGAGTCCCAGAAAGATTGGGATACATATGCAAACATACGTAATAATATACGAAATATACTCTACACGAAACTTCAAATATGTTACCAAAAACTGAAAATTTATGACACGCAGTGGAATGGCAACACTACCAACATTTTGCGAATGTGCTCCCCTGCCGCTTGGCCACAATCGCATTGTGCAATTTCGCAATTTTTTATAGTGTGAGCGCGCGTCATAAACTACGAAAACGTTGCATTTAAGCATAAAAATATGAGCTGCGCGAAATCATTGCAACCGAATGAGTTCTGCACCACAATACATACAAAATTGTGTACATACACACATATATACATAACAAAATACATACATACATATGTATGTATGTGTGTAGATGGGGCACAGTCATATTATTGTTATCCCCGTTCGCTTGTCAACCAGTCCAGCAGAGCAGTCATCAGCGACAAGTGCATTTTATGGCCTATTTTTTTATAAGCGCCTTCACCTCCTCTTCCTTACCCGCCCCCAATGCCTCGCAAGCCACTTTGAGCTTAAACTGGCAACACTCAACCCAGCACCGGCTGGTTTTTCTGGGGCAACTCTGACGTCAGAGTAATAGTCGCAATAATGCAGCATCCTGCCGCGCTTCCTCTTCGTCAACCCCGCAGCACACACACTGACACATTTGCATATATGCAGGCTTTGCCCGTTTCGCCATTACCACTTTAGTGCCGCTCAAATGGGGAAATAAAGTAATTTTGGAAAATGGAGCAGCAGCTAAACAAAAATAACAACAAAGCAACAACAACAAATTATGAATTGTTTGTTGCAACTGGCAACTGTGTCGCGCGCCACTATGAAGTGCATGTGGCAGGAAGTTGACTGTTGCCAGTCTATTTTAGCGGTTGCAAGCCAGGCACACAGCCATACACACACCCACCCAGACGCACTTATGTATATAAATGTACTTACATTCATACTCATACAGGCAGTGGCGGCTGAAGTGCTTGAAAGTGCACTTAGCGCCATCTGCCACACTTTGCAGCAACACCAACTCCATTGTCGTTCCGAGACTAGTTACTTTTTTTATTTTTAGAATGTGCGCTTATGGCGCGGATATGATGTCCGGAAGTCGTTGACTTTATTAGGCGAACTTTTCTTGCAAAGTTTTCTTTGTGTCCTGGGATGTGTGTATGTATGTTGCCACCAACTTTAATGCCGGCTTTAGTAAAATATATGACAATTAATTGTTGATACGTGCATCCTTGGTGTCGTAATAAGGATTAATGCAATAGTATTGTCTCCCTTTTTCGGTTGGTAATTTATTTTGACGTTTTTATGGGGAAACTAAACTTTTGAAAAATTGTTATTCATTTGTGTCTTTTTTAGGATTATGAGGCTATAATATATCAAAAATGTCTAAAAATTTTAAATTAATTGTTGAATTCATTTTTAAAATTTAAGGATAAGTGCCTTGCGATGATTACATTATTATTACTAAGATTGCTTTTACCCATAAATAGCAACAACGTAACTTTGTGATATGCAGTGTGCTGTTATTGTTCCAAGAACTGAGGTTTATTGCTTCAAGCAACCCTTGAAAGAGCAGAATGTTCGGGGGAGCGGACCAACTTCTTTGTCTTTTCATTTTCTTCTAGAGTCTAATTATTGCCTGCTTGCAGTAAGGCATAGTATTGCGCTACGAATAACCCTAATTGACAGTTGGCTGATCAATAGAAGGTTAATGGACTTGCTGGTTAGAGCAGAAGCCTACTTATACCTTCTGCTATGCCAAAAATTTCGGCCTTAAGAAATGCGTATGGATTACTACTGAAGAAGGCCGTTCATGTGATTATTTCAGCTTCTAATATGTAGATGTCGTCGTTGAAACTGTCGATCACAGAACCATTATTCTATTCTTCTCTACTGGAAAATGAAAATATTGCATTGAATTCCTTTCAGATCTCTTTTCCACTGCTAACCACGGAGTTTGGTTGCAATAATCTTCAATCATAAGCCGACTGACCGAAAGCATTTCATCATATTGTCCGGATATCGAGGATATTTTCCAGAGCTAATTTGAAAACCACCAATTATGAAATAATAGAAAAGAAATTTAACTTTGGCTGCACCAAAGCTACCAGGTATTAAGTGAAGGTTTTGTTTTTGTTTTTTTTTTTAATGATATACTAATTTTGATTTGGAAAGTAAAGAAAAATACTCAAATTATTGACCATTGGCTTCCTGGCAAGTTGTGAATACCATGCTAATAGAAATGTTGTCTTTTGAAGCAAACCAATCGAAATCGAAGTAGGAATCGAAATGTTGGTCAGCCAATGCGTGTCCTGTAGACGAAAACAAATGGTAATCGGAAGAGGCCAAGTCTGGTGAGTGGCGATGCGGTAGAGCTCTCAGCTAAATACTTTGGTTATGTCCTGAACCCATTTTGCGTTGTATGCAGGTGCATTGTCGTGTAACAAAATTTCTTTCCCATGTCTTTTGACACGCTCTGATCATTTTTAGATCAATTCTGGGTTCAAATTGATCAGTTGTTTTTTGTAGCAATTAGTATTAACGGTTTCAACAAGTCTAAGAAGCTCATGATATACCACTCTCTACTGATCTAAAGAGCATTTGCCTTCTTGGCGAATCGATTTGCTTTTGCAGTCGATGTTGATGACTGTCCTAGATTATCCTATGATTTTCTCTGTTCAGTATTCTTAAAATTAGTAAATTTTTCATCGCCAGTGACAATTCGATGCAAAACTGTTTTTCTTTCGTGTCTTTGCCACAAAACATCACTTGTGTTTTTTCGGTTTTCCATTTGTCTTTTATTCAACTCATGTGGCAAATATTTTCCACACTTTTGGATCTTTCCCATAGCTTTCAAACGGTCAGAAACTGTTTGCTGTGCAATATTGAACATGACTACCATTCGCTTTTGACTCAATGTTTAATCTTCATCGAATATTGCTTACAATTCGGTGTCTTCAAACTTCTTTGGAGGTCTTCCACGTTTTTCATTTCTTACATCAAAATAATTAGCTCTGAACCGTTGAAACCATCTACTGCATGTTGCTTTTAAAATGACATCATCACAATATGCCTTGCAGCACTTTTCTTCAAATGAAAACATTAAATTAATGCTTTCCGTAAATCATCACATTTTTGTAAAAAAAAATTGGCAATAAAAACTTTCCGAAAAGAAAAAAAAAATGGAAATAAGATTTTTGAACACAAAGTTCTTCGAAAAAAAATAATTTTTAGAAAAAAAAGAATTTCGAAAAGGAGATATTATCGAAAAAAAAGATGTTCGAAATTTGAATTAAAAAATTTTCGAAAAAACGATTTTCGAAAAAAACTCTGCAAACGAATAACTCGAGGCGTTTTATCGGATATAGTTGTAATTAATTAGTAGGCAATTAGAATGAGATTTCAAAAAAAAAAAAAAAAAAAAAAAAAAAAAAAAAAMAAAAAAAAAAAAAAAAAAAAAAAAAAACAAGTGAATAGCACCCAAGATATACAGCGGGTCACTAATAAGGTTATTCATATTTAGAAATTATATTTAAAGCAAAATAACGAGAAAATTAGTGTTACAAGGTTGAAAGCTGATTTTAAAAGGTTTACAAAAAATTAATACATATTTTCTGATTCCCAGAAAGATTGGGATTAACAACACAAAAAGATGTAATGTTGTTTGTTCAATGACTGTATGGTTATCGAATATGCTTCAAGATGTCATGCCAACCTAAACAAAAAAAATTAAGTCTCGCTTACAACAAATGTACAAATGTTTTCCACCATCAAATTTGTATCCTAACGCTCACTTCACACCGGTACACCTGGTATAATAGCCCACACAGCTGGATTTCTTATAGCACAAAAGGATTTATCTTAATTTTAGTTGGTCAGTTTGAATGGCAATTATATTATTTTATAGTCGGACATGGGCGATTGTGATAAATGAGCCACGAGTAAAGAGCGTGTGAACAATTTCAGATTGATACTCAAAAACCTGAGGGACCAGTTTGCGTATAGATAGACAAAGTGAAACCACTCCAACCACTTTTCGTACATACTATTGTACAATGCAATAAATAGCACAGTATTTTCTTGCTACAAAACTATTTTCAACTTAACTTGACAACCGTCAGCCTTATCGAACAATTAATACAACTTACCTTCGTCTCTGACATTTCCCATCAATATGTCATAGCCACGTAGATCGGCTGTCTCCATCATTTTCATGGGGTGATCTGGCAAAAATGCGCCATCAATGGTCGGCGCAGATGGAAAACTTAAAATGCCCGAGTAGGAGTTCCATTGCTGCACCGAAATCGTTTTGGCGTCGACGGCGCGCATGCAAGCCATCACAGCTTGTGGATTTTCCTGCAGAGAATATATGAACAAAGTAATTATTTAAACTGACTATAAATTTAAATGGAATTTCGAAAACTAGCTTTCAATTTTTAATAAATTCGGACATACTATTCAACCATAAAGTTAAGAAATTACCACCAAAATTAGACGTTTTTAATTAGCTTCTATTGCGTGTGACATTTTCTTTTTCCAGTAACTTGATTCCCGGCATATTCCTTGAATGAATTTGGCTCGCTTATATCAGCACTTTTACTACTAAATTTTTTATAATTTATTCAAATGGGCATCTGTTCTTGCCTTAGTTGACAGCAATAAAAACCTATAGATTCTTAAAAACTAGAACTAACTACCTAAAGCCGACAAACTACTCATATCTTATCTAGGCAGAATCGTGTATAGCGATTTTCCACTCTAAATCTATCTTTAAGGTTTTTTGGTGCAAAATTTTCTTTTTAACTCAATAATTCTGCTTAAATCCACCAAATCTCATAAAAACAGAGTTCTTTAATCAAATTTGAAACTGAAATATTTTCCCCAAACTCACCGACAACAGCGACGCATTGCAATTGCAGTCGTTTATTAACGCCTTGCCAATCTCTACAGCCTTCTCTGACGTCATATGACTCCAGGGCGCATTCATTGTGCCCGATTGCATCATGCCGCGCTTGACCAAACCCGCCGTCACTGGCGACACAAGTTGCGCATTCACCGAACTCGAACCCGCCGATTCACCGAAAAGTGTCATCCACTCGGGATTACCGCCGAAAGCATGAGCATTCGTTTTCAGCCAACGTATAGCCAATGCCTGATCCCACAACCCCACATTGCCGGGTGCCTCCTCCTCGTAGCCGGGCATAGCGGGCGACAGGTGCAGGAAACCAAAAGCGCCCACACGATATTGAAACGATGCCACAATGACATTACCCACAGCCGACATAATGTCCGCATTGTATATATCGAGTGTGGCAGTGCCGGTCATAAAGCCACCACCGTAAATCCAAATGAGCACGGGTAAGCCATTTGTGGTGTTCTGCGGATTTCCGTTGTGTATCAAATGATCAGTGTCGGCTTTATTGGAGTGCTGAAAATGAAATCGGGTATGAAAGGAAATATGAGAATAGTATGAATGAGTTGGCAATATTGCAATATGTGTGTGAAGTAAGTGCTACAGTTAATTAGCTTCCTTTTAATAAATTGAAAATTGTTGCCAACGACCACACTCACCTCACCACCATTGGCACCACGTCCGTGCCGCAAACGCGCTTTCGCTGGCGCCCAAACATTTATGTATAGGCAATCTTCGGAGACATTTGTATTAGGATTCCATATCTCTTCGCCGGAGAAACCGGGAAAATATTCATATCTGCAACGGTCAAATCAAAGAACAAACAATTAGTTGGCAATTAGCAGCGTGTGTAAGCAAAGCAAMGCAGCTTATCTTTATATTTAACGGTACAAGCAGTCGCCTTTCGCTCAGAGTAAATTAAAGGCTTTATTGCTGGAAAAGCAACCTCAATGTTATATCTGCTTACAATGACGGGTAAATGGGCTTTGGTCAAGCAGCATTAAGCCACAAAGGAGAGATAAAAATGATAAGTCCTTTGCTTATTGGTAAGTATATATACACTTATGTACCTGTATAAGTATGTATAGTTGACAACCGGCTTCTGGGTTGTAGGAATTAAGAGTAAGGGACGGAAATATTCACATTGATTACATTTATACATACATAACAAAATATTTTAACATAAAATGTATTATGAATTACAAGCATAAAAATTACTTGGAGAGTGGTGAATTGAACAAACAACTTGTATATTTAATTTATAATGATGTACTCAAATAGAAGTAGAACAGAAAGAGGTTATGCCACATACTCTTCTATATTAAAATAAAGTTATTAGGTTTTGTGGCGCAAACAAAATCATTTTTCAAAAGTAGAGCTTGAGCTCTGCTTAACAAAGTAAAATAACGATTCAAAGGCAGACGTAAACTCATACACAAGATTCTAACAAGACTGTCTAAGCACCCAAGACTGTGAGTTTCATATGTTCAGCACAAAAAACTTGAATGACTTGAAAACTTGAAGCCATGTGTGAAAGTAACTCCCATAAATTACTCTCTCTCTCTCTCTCTTTAATTACTCACTTAAAGATTTATGCTGGTTTAAGATTTTCAAAACATCTTCAAGGCACTAATTATGGTCTAAGGCAATCTTCAAGTGAATTACTGAGATCGGACGACTATAATACACAGCATCCATTGATACCGTTCAATCTAAAATAAGATAAGTTAGCTTTTTTCTTGTTTTGTAAACAATTTACAGCTTATTACACTCTTGCCACATGTTGCTGGGCGTGGCTTCGGCCTCTAATAAATTTAATATCATTTACATAGCATCCCGACAATGTGAAAATGGATGAAATCGCTAGATAGCCCCGCTCGCTCCCCATATAACGGTACTGCTAAAAACTAATAAAACTGCAATAAATCAATAACTAAATACGCCAGAGATATTAAATATTACCGCCGAGATGGTATGAGAGAGCTGTATTGGACCATATAACCAAAAATTGCTCATTTCCAACCAAACTGTTCAAGGCCCTAAGTACCGAATATTTGGACTCAAGTATATATTGTTGACTTTTGATTGAAAACATCATTATGAGATATATAATTGATATTCAGAAACAATCCTTTCCTTAAAATAGTAACTCTGTGTAGCAAAGATGGGCTGAATCAGGTCAATACTACACTGAGCCCCATATACCTAATATAAAGATTTTCGAAGTTTATGCATCATATATGACTTTATACTGCAGGTATTGGACTACATCTTAGTTATCTTACAGTGTCTAAAATTGATAAAATTGGCCCTAGCCCCCATATAACTAATAAAAGAATTTTTGAAGTTTCGAGCCACTTTACTGCATATGATTGGTTAGCGTATGTGAGGTACCTCAGGGACAATTTTTTAGTGTTTGCTATGATAATAGTTAAGGGATAAAATCGGGTCGATATTACCCCAATCTCAGTATAGTACATTTAATTATTTTCATTTTTGTAACAAACCTCAAAATATTTTCCTGACTTTGATTCCTCCGTAAAAAATATACATTTCACCTGCACTTAGCCCTTTCCTACTTGTTTTTTTTTTTCGGTTTAAATTTATCAGTTTTTTTTTACCAATCTGACAGTTTGAATAAAAATTGCGTAGATCTAGCAGCGTACCTACATTATAACAGAAATAAGTGGAAATCATCTAAGAAAAAATTATATCAAACACATTTGATATATCGATCAGATCAATTCGAAAAACATGTTCCGAAGTTTGTTGTTACTCATAAAATGAGTTCTAATTTATGGTTTTCGAAAGAATTATGTAAATTAAAAAATAGAAAATCTCGTGCTTTTAAACTTTTTAAGAAAACTGGTTTAGTTGCTGACTATTCAAAATATTCTAAATTGCGCCGACAATTTGCTGAACTTAACAATGTATGTTATAATAATTAAATAAAGTCAAAAATAATATTATACGTAATCCAAAATTGTTCTATGGTTTCGTCAACTCCAAACTCAGGATTTCTAATTTTCTGTCTGCTATGAAATATAAGTCTAGTATGTCCAGTGACAATCACACCATTTCTAATATGTTCGCTGAATTCTTTAGGTCCAATTACTCTCAAAAATCTCCAAAAAACGTTCCGAATCAGCACAAGCTATGTCCGATTCCTTTCATTAACGCACCTACCATTTCCGAAGCGGACGTTTTATATCAGTTAAATATATTAGAACAATGGTACAATTACGGCCCAGATATGATTCCCTCGTGCTTTCTTAAGAAATGTGCCATATATATATACCCTGTCTCTTATACACATCTAGATGTGTATAAGAGACAGGAGTGGATTTAGGTCATCTATTGCAAAGTATAGGGGAATAGCAAAGTTGTCTGCAATACCTAAACTTTTTGAAGCAATTATAGCAGGCGACATAACCTTAACTAATTTCTTGTTATCAGCACGGTTTTCGTATCACATGTATCAACGGGCTTTAGGGAGAATAAGAATACTGATGTTATATACACAGATTTTAGTAAAGCTTTTGGTAAAGTAAACCAATAAACTTGATCTTCTTTTTTTCACCCAATATTTCTAAAATGGGTTGCTTCTTATCTTAGTAATAGAATTCAACAAGTCAAATTTAACGATACTCTTCCCGACATAATCAATGTTCCTTCAGGTGTTCCTCAAGGTAGCCATCTTGGTCCAATTCTGTTCTTGTTATTTATTAATGACATATCATCTGTTGTTAAGTTTTCAAACGTTTTATTATAATGACGATGTAAAACTTTTTAAATCATTCACCTCAAATAGTGAAAGATGTCAGTTGGTGTGATAGAAATGACTTGCCATTGAATCTTAAAAAATGTAAAACGATGTGCTTTTCACGTAGATCTGTAGACCCTACTTCATACGTAATACAAAACTTTCGATTGGAGCAAGTATGCAGTTTTGTTGACTTGGGAGTAACTATGGACCCCAAACTCAATTTTAATCTTCACACATCTTCCATGGTTTCTAAAGCTCTAAGTTTTGTTAAACGTTGGTCTGAAGAATTTAGAGATCCGCTTACCACGAAAATTCTTTTTACATCTTTGGTGAGGCCTATATTAGA
The DNA here is from genome assembly GCF_001853355.1 of Bactrocera latifrons. Classification (NCBI taxonomy): domain Eukaryota; kingdom Metazoa; phylum Arthropoda; class Insecta; order Diptera; family Tephritidae; genus Bactrocera; species Bactrocera latifrons. Next base: position 268,195 of record NW_017535430.1, read on the forward strand.
GTATGCTTCCGTGGTATGGAACCCTTGTTATCTAGTTCATTCTGAGAAAATAGAGTCCGTTCAAAAACAATTTTTGCCTTAAATCATTTGCATTGGGATTCCAGTTTAAATCTTCCCCCTTACACTAACCGTTTAAAACTTATAAATCTCCCTATACTCGCTGGTCGTAGGGAAATGCTTGGTATAATATTTCTTGAAAAACTCATCAATGGGTCAGTCTGTAGCCCATCTCTCTTGTCTGATATTAATTTTAACATTCCCGCTCGCTCTACCAGGCAGTTTAAACCTTTGCTTTTAAAATTTTCTAGAACAAATTTCGAGTTAAACGAACCATTCCGCCGTATATGTCACGATTTCAATTCTCATTCCAGCACATTTGATCTAAGAGATTCTCTCTTTACCATTAAAAAAGAAATATTTTATCTACTCTTAACAAGTAACATTTAAAAATTATAAACTTTAATCTAATTCTTAATTTTGGCTGTTGAAGTTTTTTGTTTCTTTAGCTGAGCAGCTTAAGATCGCAACGCTTAAAACTCTCTTGCCTTTTATGATTCGGCTAATTTCGCTCGTCGCGGATTGCGCCCCGCGCGTCGATTGGGCGGGAGGAGGGTAATCGTTGGGTATTATTATTATTAGAAATGTGAAGACTTATTTGAAATGATCTCCAAATGAAAGCTGGCCGAGGGTAACTAGTAATCTTCTGACATCGCGTTTGAAGCAAATTAGGTTCAACGGATGCAAGTTAAAAGTCACCTAGTAGTTACTTATAAGCAATATTCCTAATTTCAACAAATGACTGATCAGCTGAAATTCTAGATTTGCATCTATTAGATTATATATATATATGACCTGTTCGAAGAATATGAAAATTTCCAACTTTTTTTTTAGAATTTTTTTTTTTTCAAATCTAAAGTATCAGTTGCATTTTTGTGAATTATTTCTGCAGTCAAACCACCAAATTAAAGAATTTAAATCTTAAACATTTAAAAAAATTGGTCTCATTTATAAAAAAAAAATATAATTAAATAAAATATCTGGTAGCCAGTGCTGATTCTTACAAGTGGATTAATTTATTTAAAATATCTACATTCCTCAACGTGCAGATTTACACATGTGATTGAAATAACCTTAAAATAAAGGAATAATTTAGCCAGGTGCGGCCAACTTGAACTCATACTTTTTGCACATAGTACTCATTTGCATTTTAGTCGCCCATGTGTACTCTTACTCATATTGCTCAAGTGTTAGTTTTGTCTGCTGTAAAGTGTTGAATCGTGAACTCAATGTAAATATGAACTCCATTAACCATCAATCATGCCATGGAACGTAGACAGGATTTAATGAGAATTCAGGTATGTACATGCATATAGCTCCACTGCCAATGTTTTCTGGAAATCGAAACTTACATACGCAATTACATTTAATCGAGCAAATAATGATTAGCATAGGTACATAAATACACCTATACTAGTTATGTTGTATTTGTATTAGCTTTGGCATTTACTTTTGAATGCGATGTGTGTCGGTATGAGTGAGCAAATATGAGGAAGAGAATTTTCAATAACAATATCATTGAAAAGTTAATTACGAATTTGAACTATTGTATTTTGGCATGTGCATATATCCTTGCGGGCGTGTGAGTATACGCCCTGGTTGGAAAATGTGTATTTCCTTATTTTAGTTAACTAAATGCCTGATTTGGATTATTTGAGTTGAACCATGATGACAAATTGAATGAAATTCTCGGTAATAAATTACATGATCTAGTTATCGATGCATATCGAAATTATGACCGAACATGAAAAAGATCGAATAGCAATTACTCGTCTAAAGAACAACAAAGCTTCGGAGGCCGATGGATCATCGTCCGAGCTATTCAAATATGGTGACGAAGAACTGTTAAGCAGCACGCATCAGCTTCTTTGCAGAATCTGGAAACCCCACAATGTACGCCAACTACCCTGGGATAAGAGTTTTCAACATCACGTCTGGTTCTATCGAGCGTATCATGTGAAAGATTAAGGCATACCGTCAAAAACTGATTTGGACCTTATCAATGTGGCTTTAGGCCTGGAAAATCAACAACTGAAGTCTTTGACCCTTTACCCGTGAAAAGAGTTGGTTGAATTTGGAATCCCGCAAACCTAATACGGCTGCATAAATTCATGTTGTACCAATCGAGGTTTTAGACAAGGCTACTCCTTATCATGCGACTTCTTCAATCTACAGCTGGAGAAAATAGTTTGAGCTGCAGAGCTCAATAGAGCAGGTACAACCTTCTACAGGAAGTTCTACACTCCTGTGATCCGCCGATGACATCAATATCTTTGGCCATAACAACCGTTTTAAATTTAATGAATTGGAGTTTAAAATTAAAAACAAAAAAAAAACTGTTTTAAATTTAATAAATTAGAGTTTAAAATAAAAAAAGCATTTTTCATTGCATTGAAACACTAGGGTTTTGTATTCTTGCTTGACCATTATTATTTTTTCAATGCGATTTTGTTTAAAATTTCCGTTTTAATTTTTATTGCGATTTTTAAGATTAAAGGTTTATTTTGAATTTTTCTATCCTGTATTAAGAACTAGAAATTCGAAAATTAGTATATCCTGAATGGGGTACAGTATATATTAAGTTTGTTAGCATACAGAAGAATACATGGGAGACTCTATAACATATATTTGTTATATAAAAATGTTCGGAATGATGAACTGAGTCAATTTAGTTATATCCGTCCATTTGTATATGTACCTCAGTTTTTGAGATATCAATCTGAAATTTTACACACGTTCTCTTCTATTCGAGATCCTATATTCAATATCCATTTAGCAGCAGCGCTGATTTCGAACCATTACATACTAGTAATCAATGTGATCTATTGAATATGTGAAGAGTATTATTGTTTGTAATTATACTCTCGCAACAAAGTTGCTAAAGAGAGTATTATAGTTTTGTTCACATAACGGTTGTTTGTAAGTTCTAAAACTAAAAGAGTCAGATATAGGGTTATATAAACCCATCAGGGTGACGAGTAGAGTTGAAATCCGGATGTCTGTCTGTCCGTCCGTCCGTCTGTCCGTCTGTTCGTCCGTCCGTGCAAGCTGTAACTTGAGTAAAAATTGAGATATCATGATGAAAATTGGTACAAGTATTTCTTTACTCCATAAGAAGGTTAAATTCGAAGATGGGCAAAATCGGCCCACTGCCACGCCCACAAAATGGCGGAAACCGAAAACCAATAAAGTGTCATAAGTAAGGCATAAATAAAGATATTAAAAGGAAATTTGGCACAAAGGATCGCATTAGGCAGGGTCATATTTGGACGTACTTTTTTTGAAAAATTGGGCGTGGCCCCGCGCCCTAAAATTTTGTTTGTACATATCTCGAAAACTACTATAGCTATGCCAACCAAACTATATAGCGTCGTTTCTTTTAGGCATCTCCATATACAGTTCAAAAATGGAAGAAATCGGATGATAACTACGCCCACCTCCCATACAAAGGTTATGTTGAAAATCACTAAAAGTGCGTTAACCGACTAACAAAAAACGCCAGAAACACTAAATTCTACAGAAAAAATGGCAGAAGGAAGCTGCACGCAGGCTTTCTTTTTAAAATTGAAAATGTGCGTGGCGTCGGCCACTTATGGTCCAAAAACCATATCTCAGGAATTTCTCGACCGATTTCAATGAAATTCGGTGATGACATGTACGAAATTAGGGCGAAATCGGTTCACAACCACGCCTTCTTCCAATATAACGCTATTTTGAATTCCATCTGATGCCTCCTCTGTATAATATATACATTAGAAACCAATGATGATAGCGGAATAAAACTTTACACAAAAACGGTATTTAAGCTGAGGTATTCCTTGTGGAAAAATTGTCGTGATCGGASTATAACTTTTCAAGGTTCCTGATATCGAACACGAAGAACTCAGTGCCTAACCTAACCTAACCTAATTTTTCACCGGAAATATCGGTAAATCTCTCAGATATTTTCACGTAATTCAGAGGGCATCATTTTTATACTCCCGCAAAAAGTTGCTAATAGCGGTATATATCGTCAAATATACATATGGTTTCATATACCAAAGTGATCAGGGTGACGAGTAGAGTTGAAATCCAGATGTCTGTCTATCCGTCTGTGCAAGCTGTAACTTGGGTAAAAATTGAGATATTTTGGTGAAACTTGTCATGCGAAAGTATAAAATGTCCGGTGGCACCCGCAACTTAGCTCTTCCTTACTTGTTTTTCTAAATTTTTGTTTTTGAATGAACTTTTCTAAAAAATACACAAAAAAAAAATTAACACGATCAATTATATAAAATAATCGGTTTTTTTAAGTAAAATCGTCATTTTTGGAAGTTCACCATTTTTTTTTTCCTCAAAACAAAAACTTCAATTAATTTGACAACTATCTTTGCTAATCCCGGAGTGGGCCGATTTATTTTTATATTTTTTTTTTATTTATTTAAAAAAAATTGTCAAATTTTCAAAAATTAAAAAAAAAATTTCCGCAAACTTAATTTCTATCAAATAAAAAATATTATTTAACGATTTTATGATATAATATTCTCAATTTTTAGACTTAATTTACGAATATAATAACCAAGATTAAATTTTTACCTATTAGTAAGGCCGATAAACTAGTGTTCGACAATTATAGACTTACCTATAGTCCTTACTAGAAACTGTACTCTAGTGTGTATCGATTTGAATACGGTTTTTTCATACTGTCTAAAACATAACCCGTAAATTGCTGTTAATCTTTTGAGCGAAAAATTTTTTTCCATATTTTAAAATTTGACAATTTTTTTTAAATAAATAAAAAAAAATCGCCCTACTCCGGGATTAGCACGCTACACTTTGGATTAGACAACTATCCCTGTCAAATTAATTGAAGTTTGGTTTTTTTTTTTTTTTTTTGAGGCGAACTTTCAAAAAATGACGATTTTACTTAAACAAAACCCGAATTGATCGTGTTAATTTTTTTCGTGTATTTTTAGAAAAGTGCATTCAAAAACAAAAAATTAAAAAAAAAGGTCCCCAAAAGTAAATTTCTACCAAAGTTATGGCTATTTGAAAATAAAAAAGGCATTTTTTTTAATTCATCATTTTTTTTTGAAGTTGGACAAAAAATTTTGAAAAAATTCTCAAAAATGTTTTTCAAAGGGTAGATAAGTTTCAGCAAAATCTAAAGCGGTCGGGTCCAAAAGTGGTCGATTTTGTATGGAATACCCCATATATAATTCAGTTAAAGAAGATTCTGTAAGTTAGAAAATCTGTCTTTCAAAATTTGTAAGTATTAAAGGTGTGTAAAATGAGTATATGTGCCAGCAAATTATATAATGGAGTTTCTTCTAAATAAGATAACAATTAGTACCATAAATTTCCAATCGTATGAACTATTTTCTATTATCAGATTAATTTATAAGGTCATGTTTTCACTAATCCTTTTCTCTATATTTTACCAAATTTTTTCATTAATGAACAGATAACCAATTTTTAGAACCACATTTCCTTGCAACAAACCAAAATTAATTGGACCACTTTTTTCTGAGCATTGTTTAGATATGCTTAGTCAGGCAACACTGTCTTTGATTCGTCTCGTCTAGCCTGATTGTTTATGATTGTAAATGTTAAGACACTAATGCCTTTCAGAATAGGATTTTATCGAAAATGAAGTACTCTCCAATTGTTGGATTGCTGATCAATCTTTCTAAATGAATCTCCATTTTTCATATTTTGTTTTTGTGCGAGCTTGTCCAAAAGAAGACATGCTTTGGTATATTAGTTCTCCGTAATATTGAGCAGTACTAAATAATTTAAGTATAGAGTTTGAGTGATTGAACCGATGAAACTTAGGGAATTTTAGTTTTTCACTATAGAAAAAATAAAAAATCAATACCATCACCTCTAATTAATGAATTTCGCTATTCTGCTATTTTGCCCTACTTCAAATACTCTTATGTAAAGACAATGTCTACTTGGAAACCAAATTAATGGGGTCGATGCATGACGCATATTACGAAAATTAAGAAAAAATCTTCAAAACCGAAAGCTTACAGGAGGCACCACACAGAGGTGGCGCTTAAATAACAACAGGAAACCAAATATAAATTAATGGAGCAGCCATCAGTTTAGTCAACATAAAGGAGCCATGATAGCGCAAAAATTTGCATGTCCACCATTACACTGTTATGCTGAGGAGCTATGTGTGCACCGCACCTGGCGCTTGTCATTAATAACGCAAAAGACGACCATAAATTGCTGGTCATGTTTTGCCGCTACTACAACAATAACAAACGCTGCATTAACTTATATTATTATTTGAGAGTTTTCAGCAAGTGCCACCGCCAATGGCGCACCAATTTCCCCCACTTGCCACTGCCAGCAGACAATTATTTGCGCTTTTCATTTGCCAACTGTCATGACTGAGCGAAATATAGCGCTGCTAGTTAGACCCTTTTGCGAAATTGCGCGCTTACCTTTCTTGCACACAGGTTGCCGGCAGTCGCGTTGCATCCAAAACACCGTGCCAGGGCTCCGCTGGCACCGGTTTTCGAAATCGTAAATCATCTAATGGTGGCTTGGCATACGGTATGCCTGTGTACACGTGCACCTCTCGACCCTGCACGGTGACGGAGCGACCGCGCACCGGACCGCTCGATGTCTGCACCACCAAGCGATCGATGACGCCATACACGGAGGACATACGCAACAGCAGCACAACAATGGCGAATAGACCACGACCGATGTCGCCGCTCAGCCTGGGCGACGACGCGACACTGTATTGACGCGACGGCAGAGGCGACGCCGCGGCTGACGACGCGCCCGACAGCAAGGACGTTGGGTGAGCCATGCTAACTACAGCTGGTGGTGGTGATGGTGAGTACGGAAGCGGCTAATATAACGAACGAACGACGTGCGCAAAATGTAACGGTAGAATGCGACGTGCACGTGCACGTACACCTTATTAACACTGCTCGATTGGTGCTGGCTATGCGCGCGCGTTATACTCGATGTGCACACAGCTGATTGACGACGACTGTGACTTTCTGGCTGGCTCAATTGGCTCGGCTCAAACCGCCTGACCGGGCTTATTGTTTGTGTTGGTTTAAAGAGGCGCGCACGCACACATTAACAGCCGCGCGGGCATAGAAACGAATGTAAGAATGTGTGTGTATGGAAGTACAGCAATTGCTGGCTATCGCACGCGCACACACATACACGCTCGTATCTCGTACGAATGACAAACCGAAACGACGTCGCACGTTTGTATTACGACCGAACGCTCAACTGTACGACCGACGATGGCGCGAAAGTAGGCCGACGCTTAACCCTGCGGTGTTTGCACAACTTTCGCCAGCAAATTGAATGACGTCACTACACAACACTGCAGTTCAGCCCTAACAGGTCAAGCGCTCACACACGATTGCCTCGCGATATATATGCGCTCTGGCTACACCGCGCTCAGTACCCACTCACCGCCGCTGCTCGGCAATTCCCACTTCAGTGCGTCACAAATCGCAACAATTGAGCGTGTGTCAAGCGATTTATTCGGGGTTGTGAAGCGCGTGTTCGCGCCACTGGGTTGCCCTTCAGAACTCGCTCGCTCCCGCTGCAGCAGCTGATACGGCTGCAATGGGGAAAATGCTTGTTGATTTAGCGGACGCGCTGATTGCGCTTTCCCTCTGGCTTTTGCGCGTTTGAACTCTTGACTTCAGCTTTGCGCTTTTACCGCTACTAACTGCCAGCACTTTTCTCTCTTGCTTGCGTTTACACACCTGTCGTTATTTACCGTTATTTTTGTAATACACGCTCTGATTTTTCAATTTGCGCACGTGTTTAGGGTTGGCAGTGTTTGCTTAGCTTAGCTCAGGTCACGCACGCTACTGCCGTACGAGCTGTTGCTGCAACTGTTGCAACTGTCAAGTGTGCTGAGGGTCAACCAAACAGCTGGTGGCAAAATCAAAAAATGTGCGCGTTTTAAGTCTGCAAGCGCTCAACGCGCTGCGGCAATCGCCTGCTGGTCTGACTCACGTAATTCGCTAAGCTCGGTTGTCATGCAGCACAACCCTTCAATGTTGCCAAATGCTGTTGCAATGTTGTTTCAGCCGCATACAAAGGCAAGCCACTAAGCTTATTTCGCACAAGCTGTGCTTAGTGCTGACGCGTTTGTCTTCCTTGCTGCAGTTTGCTCAGCTAATCCGCCTTTGTCCCAGTTTTTTTGAAGAAATTACGCGCGCGCGCTTGTGTTTGTTTCTGTTTTTCGTTTTCTTTTGTTTACTTGTTTATTGCTGTTGCAACTGCGCGCTCACTCGCCATTATCATTTCACATACACTGCCTCACTGCCCGCGGCGTACTCCACTGCCAACAAACTTTGTAACTCGTTTTTGTTGCGACACAAGCACCCAGCAATTGCCACCGTTGTGTGTTTCACTAGTTCAGCTGTTGTTCAACTTGCGCTCGGCACTCGGCAATCTGCAATTGAAACAAAAGCAAAGAAAGGAAATAAGTTAACATGCAATTTCAGCGCACTCGGCGACACACAAAACGGACATAGCAAATGGATATGTACAATTCGAAACTAGAAAGTGGCATACACAAAAGAAAGAACGGCAAGTGCTCTTCTCAACACACAGTCACACACACAGTCATACACAAACACACACAGGAAAAAGCACTCGCAAGTTTTCTTCGCATTCATGCTGCGTCTCAATTTGCTGCACTGTCAGTAGCATACCAACAGGCGCACGTTGTGACCACGCGCATATACCAAGCACTTTCTATACACAATTTTTCTTATAATAAACTATTAAATGTGCATAGCGTATGCTTGCAACTGTCCACAATCACACAGTGCAAGCTCCCTCCACCTCGCTCTCTATCTCTTTCTCTTTGGTTGTAACCAGCCACACCCATGCACTTAAAATGTTGCTTGTTGCCCATTACTTGCTGCCATGTGTGCTTACTTAAGTGCTTAAGCATATTTGTCCGTTGTCTGTTGATGTTTAGATCTTCTTTTCGCATTCCTTGCCTCCACTCCGCTGCTCTAGCTCTAGTCTTCTTCAACTAATGCGGAGAAAATGTTGATTTTGTATTTATGTAGGTGAATAGAAAAATAAATGAAAATAAAATAATTGCGATATGAGCGCAAGCAAAAATTAACAACAAAAACAAGAGGCACAAGTACAATCAAACAACTTGCGCGCCATGTAAATGGAAATGAAAATGGCATTTTGTGGTGTTGCACAAACGAGTGCAACGAGTTTATACGAAAAGTACATAATTTCTTAAGTAGCCTAAGTACTCGCAAGTTGTAAAGTTTGGCATTCAGTCTTAAGCGTTTAAATGCAAGCTGGTTCGTTTGAAAGTTTGCCTTTAACAACATGAGCTGTATGAGATTTTAGTTTCGAACATTCGTTGCTTTTGTTTTAAGTGAACAAAAGTTTTGTAAAAAACAATGGAAGATTTCTTTGGTTGAATGCACAAAACGATATAAAGCCTCTTAGTTTATTGGCATCCGTTTTTTTTTTTTTTTTTTTTTTTAATACTTTAATAAATTAAGCAAGGTAAATAATGCAACGAGGCATACAGGTGACTCTTATTCCATACTAAAATTTAAAAAAATAAAAATGTTTTCATAATATAATTTATTAACACGAAGCAGATTTAGTTCAAAACGTCTACTTTTATTGTTTAAATATACTGAAAGTGTATATATTTTTTATTTCATGAATGTATGATGGTAACTCTGAATCCTATCTTGAGTTAGGTTAGGTTAGTCTAAACTTATAAGCTATGTATAGAGCAGTTTTGGGTCCTTTGCGATACTAGTTAGAGTTTCGTCCATGGGGAGTAGTCATCCTTTAGGATGCCAGTGCTTGACGAGAGTTCTAACAGATTCTGTGGTCTTGCTATCAATATCAGTGTATCATACTGTGTGATCCCGAAAAGCATAGTCTTTCCCATGCGGATCAAGTCACAAAAGATGCTCCATTGTATCCCCGGTGCTTTGCTCTAGGCACTTCCTGCAGTCTTCGCGATCAGTCAGCTCCGTTGTGCGGCCGTGTGTCGCCTTCAGACAGTGCCCTGTTAGTTTTGTGATCATGTTCCTACAGACTCTTCTGTCGAGTGCCAATAAGAATTTTATGTGCTGTGCCTTGGACAATCTTCTAGAAGGGGCTATGGCCCTAATGTGCATGTCCAAGATTTTCTCTAACATTTTAAGCATGAAAGAAGTTAACTTTAAGGGCATAAAATATATTCTTTTTGTTTCTATTTGATTTCAGTATGATAACTACCACTTCTCTTTCTTGTTTCTTCATTATTCAAATGTACGTAACATATCCAAGAACTTCCATCATTGATTGGCAAAACACAATACATCGTCATTTTCAAAACATGAAAGAAGGGTTTTAGGTACCGAATTAAGAGGACAAGAACATGCATTAAATACTCAAACACATTTTTAGTTTAATTGTTGCAGCGACTATATTTTGAATCAATATAATATTATTAAGAAACGCTATTAAAAAATAAATTTGATAAAACCCACAAAACTAGTATATAATAGGGATTATAAAACCGAACAGAATTCCATCTTATGTTATATGAAATTTTATCTTTAAATGAAAATATTCGAATATCTGGCATCAGCTTTACAACTTTTAGATGCAACTAGTATAAAGTAAATAACCAACTTATCATTTACTGACCCTTCAAAAAGTATACACACTGCATGCCGGCAGTAGAGAAAAAGCAACTAAATGAATACTAAGTTCGGCAGCATCAACCCGCTGTGTCCTCCATTTAATTACGTTTAAAGTGTATGATTTACTTTCTCAAAGTGGACAATTTTCCAAAGCAATTGCATTACTTGTTCAATTTAACCGACTCGTTAACTACAAATCCACAGAGTTTTTGCCAAATTAATTGAAGTAAATGGATGGTCGAAATTGTGTCAGAGAGCCATAGGAATGCAACTGTAAAATGCGACTACTAAATGTGTGCAAGGCAACAGCAGCAAAGTAGTGAAGGGCGGCGAGGATTGCAGCGCATGGTAAGGAGAAGGCTTATAGCTGAGTTGAGCAAATGGAAAAGTAAGTATCTGGCACATGACATATGCGGCAAATTGTATTATGCAATTTAACCCGGCATAACCAGAGACGTTTGCGGAATTTCACAAACCATTGCAGTTGCATGCACTGTATGTCATTGTATTTGTCACGTCACATATTGTCGAAATAGCTGTGATGGCCCTCTAGGAAAAATGACGAACGCTTAATACCTATATGTACGACATGTTACATAAAATCTATAGCAACGATGAAAATTTAAACGAAATCGCTTTGACAGTTTCAGACTTACTCTGAATCGATTGAGAGTGGTTCGAAAGCACATTTTCCATATTTTGTATATGGCATAGAGGACTCATCGACTGATTGACTGATGAACTGATATGTACATAAGGAACCGCGTTCCTAGGTACTATCTATCAGGAGCGAAACATGCTTATTGTAAAGGCATGTTGGTGGATACTGTCCTGCATACTATCGTTATTCGCTTTTGGGACCTTCATTGATACTAAGACGGTTTACAATAACGTCCTGCTCTGAACGGTCTTGGGGTTGGATCAAACCTCAAACACCACATACTTAGTCTTCTGTGAGACAGAATGATTGAAACGGAATGAGGCAGCGCACGAGCATGACGTAATATGAGTAGGAGAATCCCACAAGGTGGGGTACAGGGCAGTTGGGCAGTCAGAAGTGGTCTCTCGTCCAAATAAAATCGAGATTATTTTATTTACTATACCCGGTCGTGAACCGTCTGCAACCGGCGGAAACAGTGAAAAAGCTAGAGCTCATTCTGTATAGAAAGCTTACATAGAAGCCAATAATCGAAGAGGGAGCAAAAACCCGTCTTATACTTCTGCAGAGACGTCATTGGCAGAGGTAAAACCTGTCACCGAAAGTTCGGAAAAAATTTCCATTTCGAATTTTTCATTCCATTTTCCATTCTTCGATTCCGACTGGGTATTTACACACTCGTAAATATTCGCACCAGTAACAGTATGTTTGTGTGTGTGTGTGTTGTGGCGAAGAAATGCCTGTCCATTTGCGCCATGTCGCACGTGAGGCATGTCATGTCCAATGTGCAATGTGTGGCATGCCGGACTTTGGCAACGATTTTCAGTTGACAGCACTCAAGACTTCAGACTTGTTGTACGCGCCAACTGGGGTCTCGAGCATTCGTGTGTAGACATATGTGTGTGCCGCCGCAACTGCAGGTGTACGTGAGTGCTGGGCCATTTTGTGGCAATGCGGGCAGTAACGACATGACATGTCAAAAAGCCACCAACAATGCTTACGAGAACCTGCAAATATGCCGACACTCACACATATGCTCGCCTTAAGCGAATGCCGTCGCATTTTTCGACCTTTTCACCACTCGCTTGCAAAATTTTATTTGCATTTGCTTTCTTTAATGTACGAAAATGCTTTTAAGTGGTTTTAAAAATCGTAAAATGCTTTTTGATTTTTTTTTTTCCGCTTATATTTTCCAAAATCACTGCTGCATCGTAGCACATCAGTGTACGAGTATTTGTTGTATTTTTATTTTGCTCACTTTCCGGTGCGGCTTGTGCGCTGCTGAGTTCCTTTAATTATAGTGTGTGTTGGGGAAAAGCACTTAAATCAAGGTTTTATATTTTCCGCTATTTACTCTTTTTAATGCGCTCTCCTAGTCACTTTACACACAATCGTGCTTGTTTGTGTAGTTGTAAGTCACCGAATAACTGCACATACTGAGTGCAAATTCTTTGCTATGCCACCTGCCAAACGCACTCACACACTCGCAGCGTTCTGTCAACTAATGGGTTTCCTACATGCAAAACGATTGTCGAATTTTGTTGTGCACAACTTGCCAAAAAACAACAACATACGAGAATACTAAAAAAAAAAAACAAAAACAAATAACACCATTAGGGGCAGGAAAGTAAAAATTTCTTTTATTGAGTTCCCAAAAGACCTTGTCCGCGTGGCGGTCTTTAGCGGTAAAAACGACACGCAAAGAAGTCGGCAAATATTTGCCGACAATTTATTTGATTACAGCAATTAAGTTTTAATTGTTATTTCTTTGCGGAGTTGAGTTTTAACTTTTTATATAGAAATGAATATCCTAAAAAAAAACTGGATAAAATTAGTTGAAGGTTTACTCATAGATTACACATGATCAAAGTTTCAGCTTTTGATCAAAAACGACAAATTTTTATACTGCCGAAACGAAAGCTTAAGGTAGGTTTTTATTCATTTTCTAAATAGCTGTTGAGTGGTAAATATTAAAAAATATGACTCATTTCGAGAAAGCGGAATTATTCGGATACACTGTAGACTTCACATATCCCCACAGAAAAAAGTCAAACGGTGTGATATCACACGATCTTGGTGGCAATTCGACCGCAAAAAACGTGAAATTATTTGCTCATCTAAGTGTTCTCTCAATAAACGGTTGAAGCCAAATGTCGCAGATATTTCGCTGGAAGAGTCATCGGACCTTTTTTCTTCCAAAACGTCGCGGGCCAAACGGTTACAGTGAGTGGTGAGCGCTACATAGCAATGATCAACGAACTCTTTTTGCCGCAACTTGATGAATTGGGATTGGAAAACATGTGGTTTTTGGGGATATTTTCGAAGTCGCCGGTTTATGTCAACAAGCCTGAGACTCTTGCAGCTCTTAAAGACAATATCCGTCAAGAATGTGAGGACCAAAGTGATGGAAAATGCCATAAAATAGGCTCAAATGACAATCAACTGTGGCGGCGGCCATTTACATGTTAAAATATTTTTGACTTGATGTAAATAAATTTAAAAGATCAATTAAAAGTAACCCACAAGCAGAATCAAAGTTTTTAATTTTTTTAAAAAATTACATCTTAAAAACATCGGAAGGTTATTTTTGCGTATATGTATTTTTTGTATATATGTATGTATTATAAATTATATAAATATTTTCTTTTCAGTGAAGCTTTCCCCTCTATTACTATATATAAACAGGAATGGAGAAAGGCAAAAGAATACCCATTTTCCAATGAGAAGTAAAAGTTTCCTTCCTTTTATTATCTTAACTTACTTTTGTACCACAATTGCATATGAAATTTAGACAGAAATTTATTGATGAAACACATCAAGGGCAAGTAAACTATCGTTTTTATTGCTCCACTTAAGACATATGAGTACTAAACCGTTAGATTGATTTCCCACTAACACAACTGCACTATCTCTAGCACTATACAACATATTTATAACAGAAAAGAAGCTAAACGTTTTGAGTTCTACAATAACACTCCTACTAACGGCAAACACGAAGCCAAGTCGTCATGCTAAGCGCTGCTCTATAGAGCAGAGCACGTAATGGTGAGCTCCACTAAACGTGTGCTAAACAAGTCAACTCGTTTATGCAAAGGAGTGCATATATAGTATATATATATATATATTAAAATATATATTTACATATATGCGCCACACAGTGACTGCACTTGTCAGTGTACACCATCCACGCCTCCTTCTGTGCAACACTTTGCATTTTCTGGCTGCACACACAAACGTATGTAGTTGTGGGGAAATATTTTGAAATCGGTGGCAAGTGTACTCATATACAATATTTCCTTCTAACACTAGCGTCATTTTCAACAGTTGCGACATGCCGCATGCCAAATGCCGCAACACGACACTTTTCCTCACGTGCGCGTGTCAGCGAGTCTTGTGCAAAGCATGAGACACTGCTTGTGCCGCAACTGCAGATACACACATACATGGACTACCGTTTCTACATATACATACAAGTGTATATGTGTTCTCATTTGGTATGCAGCTGTGGTATCAAGTAAAATTTTTAAGTATTTCTCAGTCGCACCAGTGCCAACAACTCAACCCCTTCGGTTAGCCATTCAGCGGGCTAATGCTTCTACAATACCTTCTTGTTAGCGGTGGTGACAGTGCGTTCGTGTGTGTGCGTGGCGCGCAGAACGTGCTAGATTACGGCGTAACTTCCGTTCTAAACAGTTTAAGTTATGATTTCTTCTAACCGTATTTCTTTTTCTCTAACACAATTTGCTACGCGCGTTAGCAGCGCAGTGAATGGGCAATGAGTGACAGCGCGCATGAATTTATTTTCGCTTGCACTTTTTACCATGCTTATTTGGGCTTGTGCTTGGGGTTGCTCATACGCTCGGGTGTGCGCGTTGTGCGGCTGGTACTATAGGTTTAGGTGTGTAGAATCACTGTGAAATGGTTTGTAAAATAAATCTGCATAGTGATGACGAACTGCTGGCGCATTTAATTTGTATAATGCAGTTTGAAATAAGTTTGTATATAATGATGACATACATAGTATACATAATATGCATACATATGTTATAAATGCAATCGAAGAGGCTAAGTTTAATATATTGAATTAATGTGCCGGCCATCAGAGGTTCGAAATTCATTATTTCTAGAGTATGAGGTTTAGACCAATTTTTTGAGAAGGTCCATTCATATTCAACGCTAAGCCATTTCATAATATGGTTTTATAATATTTGCAATAACTGTTCCAGTATATTCTCTCTAATAATATCTATATTAGTAATATTCTCTCAGTCTACTTCATTTCATTAAAAAAAAACTCAAATTCTGCCAACCTTAGTTAAGTAGATTCGTAGCCGTTCTTTTCTCACCAAGACGCTGCCTTTTTAGCAATGGCCACTAAAATCTACATACGCAACATTTGGAAGCTTAAACAGTTGTAGTCCGGTTTTTGGAAATCGTTTCAAGGAGTTACATAAAATGTAGCAACATGTTGCAAGAAACTATCGATATTTTAACAGTAAAGGCTTTTTGATTACTCCCTGACTTCTTTTTCGTTGAAAATTGTTTGTTGTTGCACCGTCAAAAAATAAAACCTTGTCAGTAATTTCTAAGAATGCCACTACCAAATACCATGATCTGTTAACCTTTACTGTCACTTAAAGTAGTAGTCTGGGAATTTGGGTTCAAAAAATCGATTTTTTTTTTCTTTTGCTTAATTGAAAGTACAATGTCTTGAGAATAGTGAAAATTTCAGAAATTCGAAATATTTCGGGCGTTATAACGAGTTTCCTAGAGCGCCTCGGAGTCATCTCTCTCGCAGTTCTTGAACTTTAAACGCGTTTTTCGCAAAACATTGTTTTTCTGGTCGGCGCGGGCCCTAACTTTTTTCTACTAAACCGATTGCTTGCAAATTTTAACATGCTGTTCTACACACTTATTGTTCTCGTCTGTACTAACGACTACTTTTCACCACTAACTTTTTATTTTACAACCCTTTCATTGCTAAAAATGAAAGGACTTTTATTCAAAGTCCGACATTTTGTTATTTACCCTTGAAATTTTACTTCAGTAGTTCCGACCAGAATGACATGTCTATAGATTAAGAATAATCAGGAATATTTGATTTCAAATAATATCAAGAGCCACCCACGTTAATTTTTTTTTCTTTTTTTGGAGGTTTCAACATCGAATGACAATAATAATAGGAAT
Source organism: Bactrocera latifrons (assembly GCF_001853355.1). Classification (NCBI taxonomy): domain Eukaryota; kingdom Metazoa; phylum Arthropoda; class Insecta; order Diptera; family Tephritidae; genus Bactrocera; species Bactrocera latifrons. The sequence goes on from NW_017535430.1 coordinate 284,764, forward strand.
AAAGAATTAAATTTTTTCAAATAACTTTTTTTTTATATTTTCGATATGTAAATAAAAATATTCGAGATAACTCATTTTTTATTTTCCTATAAAAACCACCCTCCAAAGAAGTCATGAAAATAGGCATAAGTTCCCAGACTACTACCTTAACTTTCTACAAGAAGGCATATCCGTTAACAGACAAGGACGATGGTTCCTTTAATCGATTTATAATGCCTATAAGCGCTTCCTAGAAGACAGATTAACGGCTGAGAAAACAGAAATAACGCTTTTTGTCAGCCAACAATCTTTTTCTAGTTTGTACCCCTCTGCAAACTTTTCTGCAATTTATTATTGGTTTCAATAAAAGAAATTTTATTACTTAAGGTCAAAAAAAGATTTTTCACTAAACATTTCTTTTCAGAGAATCGCCTGAAGAAGTGTTGCATCCCCCATTCCTTAAAAACTTTCGGAACCTGTTAAGGTGTAATATATTTTATACCATATATATACCAATCTATAGTTTTCAATAAGCAATAAGTCGTCGCACTCGCGACTGGGCTCCCACATCACTCTAGACGGTCATAACTTCGAAGTCGTAGATAACTTCGCCTATACTGGAACCAGCATTAACACAAATAAAAACGTCAGCATCGAATTCCAACGCAGAATAACTCTTGTCAACAGGTGCTACATCGGACAGAGTAGGCAGTTGAGAAGTAAAGTCTTCTCTCGACAAACAAAGACCAAATTCTACAAGTCACTCAACAACCGCGTCAATATGGGGATTAGTCAGCGTTATGAGTTTTAGAGAGAAATGAGTTCGAAAGATTTATTAACGACGGTGAGTACCGCAGTCGACTGAACAGTGAGCTTCACAAGAGGCGGCTACGATGTCTAGGTCATGTCAAGGCAGTACCCAGCGGGGGAAGTAGAGGAAGACATCCCCTCTTTTAGAAACATCAAATGGAGCGGGACCTGGCTACACTTGGAATCTCCAGTTGGCGCCAAACAACGAAAAGGAAGAACGACTACCGCGCTTGAAAACTTGTTTATAACCGCGATGTCTACGCCAATAAAGAAGGGATAATTTGAACTGTAAAGCAACTTAGCTCGAAAAAAGTTACAAGTTCCATCGCTCGAAATTGATAAGTCCTTTTGTTCAAAGTTCGCAAGTCTAAGAACTAAATGTTTTCGATAATTTAAAGTTGACCAGCACTCTATTTCCCTACTGAACTCCTGCAGTAATCTCATAATTTTCTGCGCAAGTGCTCGGCATTTGTGAAGCTGAGACACCAAAGTAGGCACATAACCCAGAAAAATTATTGCAACTAGTTTTCCCCCTTTCGTTTCCACTGCATACATTTCCGTGCATAATTGATGGTATTAACCCTGGCACAACAGCGCACTTAGTTGCAGTCCAAATTGCACTCATTTGATAAATTCGCTGCATTTATGGTGTGGCGTTGAGTCGGTGGTGCCAAAAGCGCTATTCCACGCTTGAAGTGCCTGTGGAAAGGAGAACGCCAAGAAACTGCGCTGGGGTACATTTTAATGTATTTTTCTTTGCAATTAAGTGCAGCTGGCGCTTGTGCCAGCGTCTTAATTCTAATTTGGATTTGCCGCAAGGCGATAAGTTTACAGTTTCGCTTTTGCTTTTTCATTCACTCCAAGCCGCTGAACTGCGACTGCATGCCTGACGGCACCAACCTTGCAGTGCCACGCATACAAATGCAAGTGAAAAGGCTAAACTATACGTATGAGTAGGAACACAGGGTGCTGCAACTAGAAAAATACAATTTTGTAATTTATGAAACACTTTCAACAGAAGACATCTCTGACAGAAAATACTATAAAAGTCTATACGCATTTATTTGTATTTCATCAATACATAATTTGGTCTGTATTAGATCTAGTAAAAGGTTAAGTTAGGTTAAGACCTCGATCGTCAGGGGGATGTCACTTGGACAGCTTAGAACGCTTGTCCGTTGTGATATCTAAAAACTTTTATATACAGGATCTAAGTGCACACGAAATACATTTGTACAATGAACGCGAGACGCCAATGGAGATCCAACTTGGACCCATTCTGATGTCAGCTCCTGTCGGAGACCAAAATGCCACGCAGTTTTGGTCTTTTGCGTTACCAAATGAAGTTCAGTTACTAGGTCCATGAGTAGTAATCATCTTCTTAATTCTTATCTGTCAACAATTGTACGGTCTCAAGGGATCAACCGCCCAGAAGTGGTCAACTTTGACCAATAGCAGAGGAGTTCTGACAGCACCACGACAGGGCAAACGCATCGATAGTGACTGGACAGCAGCTCTGGGAGTTTGATACGCGATTTTTATGCACCCACCTTATATGTACTTTGAACGTGTGGAGGTCTTACTCTTCCTCTGCTTCTCACAGTGGGTATTGCCCCGATTAATCTGAGAGCTGGAGTCCTTTCATTAATTCGCACGACATGACCTATCCAGCGTAGCCGCTATCTTAATTCGATTAACTAGTAACATAGTCGTCGTATGTTTCATAAATATCATCGGTCTATAGAATGCAGCAAAGGACCATAAATATTCCGCAGAAACTTTCTCTTGAAAACTCGTACCGGCGACTCATCAGATATTGTTATCATTAATGCCTCTGCACTAGAATTTAGTCTTGGATTGTCTAGAGAGGACGTTACATATTTCTAAATTGTCTACTCAATCCGAAGTAGTACCTCTTGGCAAGAGTTATTCTGCATTGGATTTCGAGGCAGACATTGTTGTTAGTGTTAATACTGATCTCAAGATAGACGAAGGTATTTTTCGCTATAAAAAATGATCAACATCTTTTTTTATTTTTTTTTGTTTCTTTGTAACTTCTAAACTTTTGAAACACCCTCCACAAAATGAGCAAGCTGTACAAGCATTTTAAACTGCAAACTCCTTCGTTTTTTATCTTTTTCGCGAGTTTGCCAGTCATCTTTAGCCGCAATGCTACTGTTTCAACATTTTACTACGAATCTATGTATATATACTGGCTTCGGTACATGCTGGCTACCAACCAAGCCGTTAACACCGCTCGGGGTCTCCTAAGTGACTTGCAGCTCACTTAATGGCATTAAAAGAAAAGTTGACATTACTTTTCCTTTTTATTTTACACACTTATCTGCTTACCACTTTTTTCCGCCGTAATTTTCGTCACCTCGTGCAACTACTTCATTGTGTGTTTTTGTAAAGAGCTTTACCGCAGCCTGTTTTTGTGGTAGAGCGCATGTTGCAACTTACTTTTTCAGCAGAAGCTGCTAAGGTAGTGTTGCAAATTGCACGGGAAATTTATTTACACGATTTTAAAAGCGATTTGTTTAACGCATTCGGTTAACTAAACAACAACAACAACTAGAACAGGCAAGAACTAAGTGTGTGGGAAATTTTTCCTCATACTTACTAAATGCGACTTAGAGTACTTTTGCGCTATGCGACGCGCAGCAAAGACTCTTAAACACATCAGTATATGCACGTATATATATATCTGTACGATTACATAGTATATATACATTTGAACTTTACTTCAACTTGCCTGTTCTATGCAGATAAGAGGATTTATAATTTGCTTTGCCAAGAATTTATATGACTGAAATATTTAGTTGCCACACGGTTGCAACTGTTTTAGTATTAGCCATATTTTTGTTGTCACACCATCAGACCCGACTACTTTTAATGTCAATTTGAAATATGCTACATTGCTTGGATTGCCACAGCTTTTGCTGTTTCCGCTGACTCCACGATTTCCTTAAGTCACCACTAGGTCGAACACACGTACATATACACAAGTGTTGCAATATGGACTGCTGCTCGCTTCCTTCACTTTTTGTCACCGTTATGAAAATGAAAATTCGCTTAGTGCGCCATTTATGCGACTCCACAGTCTGTGACGTCATACAATTTTGTGCAGCTGCAACGCATTTCTTTGCGCAACAGCTGCTTCACCGCAAATGACAAGACACCACTAAGCGGGGGTAGCAGCTACAAGCCACATCTTTGCAGGCATTTATTACGCTTCATGGCATCTAAGTTGGCTTTATGATTCTTAAGCTGTGAAATATTAATATGCCGTATAGAAATATGCAACAAAGCGTTATTCTGGCGGCATTATTTTAGTGGTATTATAAATTAAGCGCAACTGGCAGTTTTCCGACAAAATTCGGTAGCGAAGGGAAAGTTGCAGGTTATTTATTATATTCAAAACTATTATGAAGCCATTATGCTAATGCGCATGGAGGCAAGAAAGACAGCTTAAGCGTGCTGTAAAAAGAGTGATCTACCCGACAGGGGGCGCTGGTGATAGAAGGATGCCATAAATTTCGTCCCGAGATGTCGCTGGAAGAGAAATATCCTATATCTCAGTTATCTTTAATCGTGTCTACATATGTTTCTATGAGGTAAAAGAAATAGTTTTAACCCTATTTTTAAGAGACAATTGAAACTTGTAATCAGTTGGTCAGGCTAAAATATACCGGGTTTTCCAAAAAGAATGATAGGATGTCTAAGTGTCGTTTCGACAATTTTTAATGTATCTGTATCTGTAATTTTTTTGTAATTTCATTGCATTCAGTAACATTAACAACTTCATCATTGAAAGGGCAAACGTTTATAAACTTTTCTTTCGCTTTTACCATTTTATGGTCTTATTAATCGTCCCCTGTGCTCGGTATTCGTCGAATTATTGAAAATTTAGAGCATACATTTTCTCAAAATCAAAATTCAAAGAATTGCACGTGGTCATGAAAATATTGCTGCCGCTCAAGCAAGCCTTGCTGAAGACCGCGATTTGTCGATTCCAAAACCTACTCAAGAATTGGAACTGGTGAATAAAGATAACTGTCGATTCTATTGCGCAGCAAATCCACAAATTATTCAGGAACAACCATTACATTCACCGAAATTGACAGTTTGGTGTGATTTTTAGTCTGATGGAATCATCGGGCTGTATCTCTTTCGAAATGAGAACCAACATTTTATGGCCGCAGTTAGAAGATGTTGATCTGGTTCCAACATCTGACTGCAACAAAACGGAGCTACACAGCACGGGCAGCAACCAAGTTTTAGAGAGAAAAGTTTGGAGATACGATTTTTTCAAGTACTTGTGACATTGAATGGCCTCCAAGAGATGTGTTTAAACACCATTAGACTACTCCTTGTGGGGTTATTAGAAATCATTAAACTTTTAAGTAATAAACAAGACTCTCTTTAATCTCTAGATGAGCTCTGAAAATCTTCACCTACATGATCGATCAGTTTGTGCGCCAACGAAATCCACCAGGGATCTAAAGAATTTGCTTTATTAACCCATAAGTATAGCCATGATGTCATTAAAAAAAAAACCGATAAAGCGTTCTTTGCTATAAATTGTTTTATTTTTTACCTGAGCATAATTTTCAAATAATTTGACCTACATTTCCCCACTTTTATAAGCGACTCTCAATTTATCACATACTAACCTAATAAGTCCGACAGCCAAGCAAATCCAATATCTGCTCCAAAACGTGACACACGCAAAACTTCTTCTCACAAAAAACAAAAAAAAAGCAACAAACAAAAAATAAAAGAAAAAGAAAAAAACGATAAAGTAATTCACAAAATGTATTCGATTGATGGCGTGTCAGCCGACAACTTCTGAAAAGTAATGAAAATAATATTCACTCTGCTGCTTTGTCTTAAGTTCAGTTGTTTATGTGCCTAGCGAACCAACCACACCAAAAAAGACGAAAGCGAACCAGTCCACATAGCAAAATGCTACCCGACCACTAAGGCCAACCAACAAATGGCCCTACCTTTCAATCACCGGCTCTTCCGTTCGTCCATCCGGTACGCGAAATCGCGAAAATTTCTAATTAAGCAAAACACCTTAAATTTAATGATGGCCCACTAAATTAAGTAATAAATTTCCGAAAGGTCACCAACATTTTTATGTCATTTTCGCCAATGCCCAAAGCTGTTAAGGAATATACACGGCATGAATGGATTTGAGGTAGAAGCAAATAGACTCCTTAGAGTATTTTTCTAAAATAAAATAGATATTTAAATAATGGGTGACACTGGCAGAACGAGATTTGGAGAATTTTCATTTATTATTTGAACTCAGATACTATCATCGTATACTTCGTTCTTAGTGGACCTGCTCGTGATCTCTTTATCTCTCAGTCAAACTCAACTGCGGGGTCTTTGAGAACTCTAACGAGCCTCCACCACTCAGTTTGCAGATTTGGGCTTCAGGTTCTGAAGAGCTGCATTTTTTGGTCCAACAGCGATGGTGTAGCCCGGATCCATACCCCTGGGATGTGTTTCTTCTCGTCCGCCACCTACCTGACTCTGGAGTTTACCTCGCTAATAATGGCTATTACGGCGTTATAAAATTTGAAAAAACACTTATCGTCGCAAGTTATCGTTTTGATCGGGCTGGACTCGGATTGCGCAATATTATTTCAAGTTTCACGCTTGTAAGGGGAGCTTGCACCAATTTTCATTGGGCTGTGGGAAGTCTCAGGCAATTTGCCTTCAGCCCGGTATTAATCAGTGAAAATTCTTTGGCAATCGAAAATGTTGCAAATTTTAAATTCATAACAAAATTAAAATACTTTTACTCTGGTGGTAAAGCGATGACTCCTCTATCTTGAAAACTCGAAACTATGAATACAGCCAGATTTTATCTTATCAAACTTGGATCCAATAAATTTTTCAAGATCCCCCAAAAGAGAAGAACTTTTAGCGGAAATATTTTCATGTTTTTTTTCCAAAATTCAAACTGAAAAACCCTTTATTTTTGCTGCGAACTGTGAAGCTTGCCGATATTCTCGCACCTTCGGCTTACCTTGTCTCCTGTCATACACTATACATTTATTTTATTTATGTTTTTTTTTTTTTTTTTTTTTGCACTCAGCAAGTTCGCCTCGTCCGTCAGTCATATAATCATTGTTGCTTTTGTGTTTTATGTGCTTTTTTCGTGTTCGTCAACTTCCCTCTGCAGCTTTTCGTCCGTCCTTTCCTTTCATTTTGGTAAAGGTCAAGCGACAATAAAATTGGTATTATTCGCATTTCGTGTTTCAGGAGTGATAAATACTTGTGGGCATGAAAGAATGAAGACAAAAAAAAACAAAAAGGAAAACAAAAAATACAAAACGAAAACAAAAACACAAAAGTAAACAAAGGTGAATAAGAATGAAAACACATAAAGCAGGTAAAAGATTACTGACTTTAACTAAACGGATAGAAGGAAATGAGAGTGAGAAAGTAACTTGGTCCTCAAGTTGAAATTACTGAAGCGTTTTTTTTTTTTTTTTTTTTTTTTTNTTTTTTTTTTTTTTTTTTTTTTTTTGTTTAATGCGCCACTAAGGTCGCCTGAAGGAGTGCACAGGTGGTGCTGAGTTTTAAAGGTGCCACCAGCACGAGGCCCACAACTATGACCTCAACCAAGTGCAGCCAAAGCAAGGACTGACGAGTCAACGAGCGCGTCACCAGCAATGACGAACGCATATGTGTGCGGTACAAGGTAAATAGCAGTGCACAATTTTTATCATTTATTTTTTCCATAATATATCTATATAGACGAGGTGTATTATATATTGTGCCAAACCTAATTAATGACACACATCAAGTGGACAAGAGTTAATTAATTGGTGGCATTCAGCAACTTGACATTGCGTCGAGAGGCTGACAGTTGTTGGTGTGCATTTGAAGATCACAAGTGAGCTCACGATGTGCTTCCATAAAAGAAAGCTGTCACAACGTTGGCGTAATATATATACGTACGCCGGCAGACTTCAAGATGAATATGCGGGGTTTCGATTTATATGTAGATGTACAACTATTACGTCTATTATATTTGCGTGGTGTCACCTATGTGGGCGAGTGTAATTATTAGATGGTAGCAGCCGCACCTAGTGAAATTGATTCGCTTATCGACAACAGCCAAACAAATCCTACGCAGCGGCAATGAAACCCGATGACTGTTAACTAAAACAAAATATAAACACTACTAATATAACGAGCTCCATAATTTCTTAATTATGTTATTGGTTAAGGTTTTGAATACCTAAGAGTCTAAAAGAAAGTGGTTGTAAATATATGTAAGTTCAGAAAAGGTTTTTTTTTTTGAACAAAAACTTCATTTGCATATAAATCTGTTAACAACAGTGTTATTGAAGAAAGCAATTGTTTTGTAATATATTAAGTCTATAAAGTATACAAGGTGTGTTCCAAAGTAAACAGGACTTTTTGAAGCTAGCAGAGCACATTTTAATTACAGCTGATGTATGCTCTATATAAGTTCTTCGTCGCTATATTTAAATATGCTCTATATAAGTTCTTCGTCGCTATATTTAAATAGCCTTGCCACTTTGTTGTTCCTCAGACGGGTAATTGCGATTCCAGCTTCTTCATGGTCGGACAATGGAACGTCTGCTCCATCGTCATCGATTGGGGAGAATGGAGAAAAGTGTAGAAGTTCACGCAAATGAGAAAAGTTTTCCTAGCGCTATTCACTTGGGAGCAACTAGAAACGATTTACATACAAATGTATCAAGCAGTACAAGATTTCCGGTCTTAGATATATGTATTAGGTAGATAGGCAAAAAACATCCGTTTGAAGGCGAGCTAAAGTGAGAAGCCGAAACATATTTCCCCAAAACAAAGACAAAAATATTTTCTACGAAAAAAAATTCAAATTTTGGACAACAAAAAGTACTTAAAAAAAACAGAAAAATTGGTTTTTTCGGCAAAATCAATTTATTTTATTTTATTAAAAATAGTCTGAAAACGCGGAGCGGTTAATGGTTAAAATGTCATTTTTGATCAAATAATCGGTCACAAGCGTCGAATCGAATGTTGGATTCTGAGCAATCTTTGGTCGTCAGTCAATTTGTGCGGAACAAACCGTGTACACACCTTTCGTAAGCCCAAATGTTCGATCAAAATGCGATAAATCGATGTTTTGAAGATGTTCAATTCAATTTCCTTGAATTCCCATGTTGATTTCGGCTAATTTTTGATGAATTCACGCACAGTTTCGATGGAATTTTCGGTGATCACTGATTTTGATTGGTCCATATGTTGATCGTCATTTATGTCCTCACGACCACTTTGAAAACGTTGAAACCACTAGTGCACTCTGCTCCGGCAATCATCGTTATAAACTTGTTTCATCAACTGAAACGTTTCCGTAAAAGTCTAGCAATTGTAAAACCAAATTGAGTGTTGGCTCTTTGTTTGAAGCTCATTTTCGCACCGATAACAAAAACATACTGACACTTAAAACGCAATAACTTCACTTTCAATCAATGAAATGTCATGAAATTCTCACTGCATAATCGATAAAGATAGCAGATTCTAACGCACTAGTCGACATATACATAGATGAGACCAGGGGGCGCTATATTCAAAAAGTCCTGTTTACTTTGGAACGCACCTTGCATGCATTATGGGTTTTATATGTTAAAAAACAATAGTTTTATTTAAGAACACTCTTGTTCACAGACTAATATATAACCGAAAAAGTTTTGTTCGCATATAAGGTTCCATTGAGCGTATTGTGTAAAAGATTAAAGTCCACGGTCAACAAGCCGATTGGACCTTATCAGTGTGGCTTCAGGCCTAGAAAATCAACAACTGACCAGATATTCAAAATGCACCAAATCTGGGAAAAGACCCATGAAAAGATGATCGACATACCTTTTCGTTGATTTCAAAGCTGCTTTCGACAGCACGAATGTCTGAATTTGGTATCCCCGCAAAACTAATACGGCTGCATAACTGACGTTGAGCAATACGAAAAGCTTCGTCAGCTTTAAGAGAAAGGTTCTGCGGAAGTTAAATGGTATTTTGTGCGGTTGTAATGGCGAATATTGCTGTAGCTGGAACGATGACTGGTTCAGTGAATGCGGCGCAGTACCAGCAGGGAGAAGCTGAGGAAGAGAAAGACCTCCACTAAGTTGGAATGGTCAGGCTTCGCTTGGAATGTAAAATTGGCGCCAAACAGCGGAAAGGAGAATGACTAGCGCGCTGTTGTAAACTCGGCAAGAACCGCGTAAGTGGTGTCTATGCCAATAAATAAGAAAAAGAAGGGAATTTTTAGAAATTATAAAATTATTTCTTCTTATTTCTTCTTATTTGAATTCCGTATCAATCCAGAAACAATCTGAAAATATTTCGCTTATTGTAGGATTGCTGATGATGAAATGGGGTATTTTTGATTAATAATACCGATTTAAAAGTTTCTACTCACCCGAATTTTTTCGAAATTTTTTCTTTCGATTTTATGAAATATAATGAAATTGGAATTACATTAAGTGTGATGTAAAAACTTTACAAAATTTATTGAAACATTTTTTAGAGTTCTCATATACTAAGATACCCACATATGTCAGCGTTAGTCTTGTTAACTTTAAGAAGTGCTTCACTCGGGTAAAACGTGAGTTAACTTTATGAAAATAGGTAAGTCTGCCATTCACTAAGCTAGTGACAAGACAATCGGTCCGTAAAGAAATCTAGTAATGAATATTGATTTGCGAAATCACTGTTTTATGACAAGTTTCGCAGGAAGCTCGAAGCATTTCATAATATTTATATCTCTATAATGTTAACAATCCTTGATATACGGAATTTGATATTAACAAGCATTCAAAGTAGGACCGAATATTTGTTACAAATTCTCAACTAAATTTCTTCTAAAGATTTCGTTGACTTTTTTATAAAACATAAAAATAAAACATCAATACAATTTTTAGATTAGTGCCTGCTTCAATTTTTTCCTTTTATTTACATATCCGTTATCACTATGGCAAGTTGTATCGCGCAATTATTCGAATAAAAGCGCGTTGCAGTCAAGGCCATAAAGCTGCCACATCAAGGATTGAAAGTATAAGACTACCAATACGATAGAAAAGCACACACACAGCGAAAGCAGCTGGTAATAAAATTCGCAACTTAATTACCAGCCAAGCACACACCCTCGTCTACAATACATACACCAAACACATACATATGCAAGCCATACATATATGCACTTGAAAAGGAATATATGCTGCCACAAAGTAACGACTCGGGCGCAATCAATATGCTGTGATATCATATCCGTGCCATGAGCAGCACATTGCCAAGCATTAAACGATATCTGCAATGTCATAAAAATTCCGCCAAGCAGCGCTTTACCCAACAGCGACAACACACACACACATATATGTATTTGTAAATCTATGTATGTATGTGTGGCGCTGCGAAACTACGATTTTGTATTGCCTCATCAATTTGCGACGGCACAATGGAATAGTGAAAACGAATGCGAAAAATGTGCGAGTAAAACGCAAAGTATGGCGTAGCGCTGACACACACACACGCACACACACATGCACTTTAGCATGCATAGCGCCATGCATAAATCACACACATATGTGCATATGTATTGGTATACGCTGGCAGCGCAGTGTTTATATGTGTGTGAACGCCATCAACGTCGTCATCATTATCACCAACATCACCCAGCGAGCGTTGACAGCCCCCATCTACCACCAGCTTGTCAGGCGTCAACCACAGCGAACAGCTGAGACAGCTGCAACGTAAACACGCTGCAAGCGTCAAACAGCGCTCGGCGACGCCAGCACATTCGCTTGCTTAATTATTGATTTCCGTTAACTATTCGCTAGTTCAACCGCATTGTGGTTGGCGTTTTGCCGCTACTCGTACGCCTTTCAATCTACTTACAATACCCGTAGTGCTCCCTCGCTAACCGTTTCCTAACCAAACTTGGCTTTTGGCGTCTTTGTGCGCCGCAAAAGTGGTTTTTGCTTCATAATCCTCCACACCGCGCGCCCACTAGAACCCTCCGGCGCGGGTTTATATCACTGACTTTGCCAATCGCAGAGTGGGTATGTGTGCGTGTGGCAGTATTTTGCGCTATCACGCCTTGCCATCGTTGGCTGTCTTTGCGGTCGCTTTTGCTGCCAGCGCGCTCGTCGAATCTCTGTCAGCTGTGCCGCCGCTGTCATTAACTTTTCACTTCGAACACCTCCTGCGCCTTAAGTGTCCAGAGTGTTTGATGTTGGGTTTGCGCCAAAGAACTCACACATATGTCTTCGGTAATGGCGTGTGTTTTGATGATATCATCAAGGTCAACTTTTTCAACCCTGCCTAGTCAGCTAGCTTAGGTTCGACTCTCAACTGTGGAAAGGCGTTGTGCAGCGGCAAATCAAGTTGCTGTTGTGAAGTATTGAAGAAGTGTGTGTGCAGGCTGACAACGGTCGCTGGGTGGCGGGTAGCGTGTATTGGCAGCGATGGGCGTTAGAAATGGCGTTGATGACGACGTAAATTGTGCCTTGCGGCATATTCAATGGCAGTAGTGACTTAATTGTTTTCCTTTCTGCAGCTCGTCGTGAGTTTTTCAAAGTTTCGCATTTTTCCTTTTGCCTTCAAAAGTGAAAATACTGCAAGGAATCAGCGCAGCGAACGGAAAGCCATTAAATACCTGCCAGGTTTGCTCTACTTTTATAAACTCTGATTTTATTTTTATTTTTTATTTTTTTTTTTTTTTGTTTGGTACTTTTCCCTAACTCGTAGTTGATTGTATGAAAACAGATCTGTCAGCTTTGTTCTTTCGATTCAAATTTTTGCTTTTGCTTTTTGTCGTCTTTACCACTCTTTATTCTCTAGAGACCGCCAGGCTTCCTTTCTGTTGTACTCTACAGTGTGTATTTAGTTTGCCGCTTCTAACCACAAAAAAAAAAGTTAGAGACTCTTTAAAATATATAAAAGTAAGTGTATATAAATGCTCAAAACGACGAGTTGAGTTCGTTCCCATGACAGTCTGATCTATATAACCGGAACGGACCCAGATTTTTATTTTGCCAAAGGCTTTTAACTTGGCAGTCCATACGACTCTACATGCGACAGTCATCAGTTTTGAAGAAATTGCTACAAAATTTTGTATACGTTTTTTATGCTTAAGAAGCTGCTCATTTGTTGGAACCACTGATATTGGACCACTATAGCATATAGCTGTCATACAAACTATATGATCAGCATAAAGTTCTTATGAGAAAAACTTTTTAATTAAAGCAGATATCTTCTTGAAGTTTGGTATAAATTATTATTCAAAGCAACGCTATAATATCCTTAAAAATCTTTCAGATCAAAAGGGATTCCTTGTATTAAAAACTGTTTTATTTAAGAAGATATCTTCTAGAAATTTTGCATAAATTACTACCTAAAGCCGCGCTATCAAATCTTTAAAAATCTTTTAGATCGGATCACTATGGTGTATAGCTGCCGTACAAACTGAACAATCAAAATCAAGTTCTTGTTTGGAAACTTCTTTATATCAAAATATCCTGGCTGCGGTGCAACAGAAGTCCATATTTTTTCTTATTTTAAATCACCAAAATGCATATGTATATGTATATATAGACCATATATATATATTCGTACATATCTGAATCACATTCCATATACATTGTTATAAATATGCATAAAACCAATCATCCACAAACGCACACACTGCGGCAACCACTCAATTTCGCATTGCAAATGCAACCATAAGCTTTCCAATTAAATCGCTGCCGCTCGGTGTGAATATGAAAATGGCAAAAATACAAAATAATGCGAGATTTTGTTGGAATTTCAAATGGCCTGATGAAATATGCAGAAACAATTTTATTGCGAAACTGATTTAATTGCATGTGCGCCAACCAAAGTCGATATATATAGTAGTTGTTTGCTATATTCCGTGCGTTTTTTTTTTGTTTTTTTTTTTTTGTGTGGTACAACATGTCGTATGAGTAACACAAAATATATCGTTTGGTAAGTGAGCGTTTTGTAAGTGAGCAATAAAAAACTTTTATTTTTTTAAGAGAATCAATATAAATCAGTCATATTGGTAAATAAATATAAATTTTGGTTATTCAAATGCATAACAAACAAAAATATTTTGCTTTAGAAATTACATTTCTCACTGGAATATCGAAATTTCAACATTTTAGGTAACTGACGCAGAAAAAATAAAGGAAAACTCTCATTTTTTTATGGGGTAATGTTATAATTGTTAGCCAAGCTACATTAACAGAAATGTCTGAATTTTTTTTTTGTTTTTTTTTTTTTTTGAAAATCTCCTTTTTTAATTCAGAAAATTTTCAATGCTTTTTAATACAGAAATTGTTCAGTAAAAAGCCTTTTCGACCTGGGTTTACACAAATACTAAATTTTTTTTTATAAAATTATACAAAATTTCGAAAGAGATATCAACACTCTCATTGCATAAAGTAGGTAAACTTTCAGCGACTATTTGTTTCAATTTAATTGAAAATTGCATATTTTCTCTGTTCCCAAAAAATCAAGCACACTCACAAAATTTGAATTTCTATTTCACAAATTGGTTTTATTTTTGAAATCTACTTTGAATTATTATTCAAAAAAAATTCATGTTTAATATATATATATATATTTTTTTTATTGTTAGATAGGCACTGTTAAGTTTGGCTTTCTTATCAGTTTCCTATTGGTTGGTCAGATCGTTTGCCAATACCTAGTTAATCAACTAAGTCTGTCCCTAAAGTGTCGATATTTTAAGGAGTAAGGCCAATTGAATGTTTTCAAAATATTAAAATATAATTTTTGGCTTAAACTACACTCACGTGTCCTAAAAATATAATTTGGATTTAATAGTAAAAAAAATAAATTATTTCGATCCACTGTAGTGTCGAAGAGGTCGTCAATGGTACTAAAAGACTATTTTCGATCAAAAAGTTAAAAAATTTAGTTTAAGTACATAAAAACTATGATTACGATGACTCGCCAGATAGCCAACATTTTGAGTCAAAATGTTAATATAAGAATAAAATGAATTAAAGAAAATTCGGTTCGGTTTCCTATTCCATATCTCCAGAATAAATTTTTTCAATATTAGGTTTTTTTTTCAGAGAGGCTTATAGTGATAAATTTTTTGTGGTTAAGAAAATGACACTCCATTTTATTGCTGCATAGCGTATATTAAATTTCTCATGAAGCTTATAAAAGTTAGAAGAAATTATCGGGAACTATAAAGTGTATGTATGTAAGTATCTGATCAGAGGGACGAGATTAGGCAGTTTAGCCATGTTTTTCTGCCCTCAGTTTTTAAGATATAGATTTGAAAGTTTGCTCACAACATTTTCTTTCAAAAAAATGGCTATTTTTGATGGACACACCGATATCAGAGCACTATATCATATAGCTGCCATACAAACTAATCGATCTAAGCCAGGTCATTGTAAGCAAAACTTCTTTAGTTGACAAGATATCTTAACGACATTCAGCATGAGTAATTATTAAAGGAAATGCTATAATTTTCGGAAATATTATTTAATACGAACTACAATAACATATAGCAACAACAAAGTGACCAGCTAAAATCAGCATCGTTTAACGAAAACTCTTTTATTTGACAAATTACGAAACGAAATTAGGCTGAGGTTTTTATACAAAGTAAATCTACAATTTTCGAAGAATCGGTTTATATCGGACCACTATAGCATATGGTTGCCATAGAAACTGAACGATCCAAACCACAATAAATAAAGATATTTATATATCATTTTCTGCTTTGAGAAATGAAGCTGTGAATGGCATTTTAGTTTTTCAACTGTCGAAATTAATGCTTATTCTTGCTTTATACTATCTTTTTTCTGAGTAGTATTAATTAAATGCTGACAGCAGGGCTTAGGCAACGCCATACATCAACCAAATTAAAATTCAATATACTATATACAGTTATAGCACAAGAAAAATAAATGGTTTTCTATATTTTAATAGCACATAAATAATTTGCGCAAATGCATTTGCCAAAGTCAAACATTAATTTTCATACACATTGTATGTACCTGAAACATAAGCGCAATGGAAAATGTTACTCATACGCCATGTAGTACAGCTTTTAATGCACCAGCGCATTAACAAAAGCCAACGCGATAACAATAGTTAATGGCTGTGAGAGTAAAAATTAAAAATATAAATATTTGCCACAACAATGGTCACATAAAATAATAATTACAAAAACAAAAATAATAATAATTGAAAAGAGAAACTTTATTCAGCATTAATTTAAAATAAATTTCCGACTGCACATCCGTGTCGCCGTACTTAGCTGTACTGTATGCACCAAACAAATAACAGCAATCGCACATGCCACTTGCATGCATGCAACACATACACGCACACACACCGCCGAAAAGAGATTGTAACAAGTAACAATGAGCGAAGCGCTGCGGGCGAATTGCGAAAATGCGATTTTGCACACAAATTAAATCCTTTGCCGCAGTGACAATGCATTGGCAACAGCAGCAGCACAATGTGTGGCAGTAGCACAAGCCGCACAGGCCAACCAACTAACTTGCCACATGTGTTGAACACGTATAGTTGTTGCTATTGTTGGCTTGCAATGCTTGTTTAATACTCGTACTACGCCACTGATGTTTTTCGCTTGTAACTTTATATATGTAAGTATAGAAATGTGTATATATGTATGTAGCAACTCGACATTGTTGACAATCGCAACACAAATACAACAAAAAAATTGTATATGAGTATACTTTCGCAATCACTTGCACATCTGCTTATTTGTTGTTGTTGTTGTTGTTATTGCGCCAAGTGCGTCACTTGAGCTTGCTCAGCTGCACTGCTACTTTGTTTGCCGACAAGCCAGCGATACATGCAATAGCTGACGCACACACGGCAAGCATATAAGTATGAAATTATTTGTGTGTATGCGGTTATACATACATATATGCTTGCATGTATGTGTATGCGCAATTGCATGCGTGCGCTTTAATCAGCATTGCTTCCAAATACATACATCATCATTTGCGGTCGCCGAATTGGCCTGAAGTCATGAATTTTACCCTTTGCACGGAACTTTTGCCAACCTACCATCCCCTCCAGGCACACACTCCCGCTCCTCTCGTACGCTGCGTACGAACTTTTTCGTAACTATGTCAATCTCAAGTTAATTCCAGCAATTCAGTTGGCTTGATAATGCCAACTATGCCATTGGCCTCATATAATTGGCACAAACAGGCACTTGCACAGGCGCACACACATGCAACAGCAACAAAAAGTAGGTGTGCATATACAAATACACATGTATTGGCATGCATGAGTAGCGAACTTATTGCTAGCAGTCATGACGGTGCAGCAACAGCCAGGCAACAAAATGTTGCAACATTGGCAGATGCATATACACAGGCTTATATGCGCATAGACACACACTTATACACTTATACTTATATATATTATATCTCCGCACGCTGGCATTGTTGGCTCTTATTGCCATTAATTTCGTTGATATGCCCATTGTGTCGCTCTTACTTCGAATTCTTGCTTTGTTTTGCATTTTCTTACCATTGTCGTCATTGTTTTCCCACATTTGTTGTTGTTTTCGCTGTTGCATTTTGGCTCTAAGGCACAATACTTTTGTTTATGCATGTATTGTATTGCTGTTCCACTTCCATAAGCCACCATGTTGCCAGCTGCATGCAACTATTAAAATTGCTGTATTGAAATACAAAGATAAGCGTGTGTGTGTGTGTCATTTTAGTCTAGTGCTTTAACTCTACATTTATTTGTTTGCATTCCGATTGCGAATTTCGCTTCATTTTCTTGTGTGCACTTTCGTGCCATTTGCCAGTATGCTACGGAGCTTTATCTAATATCTGTGTGTGTGTGTGTGTGTGTGTGTGCAGTTTGCCCAGTTATGACGTCAATGGCTTACGGTGACACAGAAAAATTGTAGTCTATGAACTAATTTTCTAGCAAAACATATTTTGATATGAAACGGAGCCAAGGCTTATTGAAAAGTGCTGCACAACAAACAGGAGAGGAAGAGGAAGAGAATAAAGTGGATAATAATCGGAACAACATTCCAGCGGTAATTTATGTAGGGATTTAGTTGGTAAAATAATGCATTTTATGATTTCGTAGGTAAGTACAGCAATGACCCTTAATGAAGTTACAAAAGTATCGCGACAACAAATACATTAGCCTCGAAAACCAGTTTTTATACTCTTGCAACATTTTTCTACAAATTATAATAGTTTTGTTCATATAACCTTTCCTCTATACAACTTTAAAGTTAAGGTTTTAAAGGCATATAATATCTTTCTACATAGTTTATAATCTATCTATAGATAGATCTTCGCTGCAAGCTGCGCTGTGAAATCAGCTGGACGGCTACTGGTCGTAGGAGAATTTACGCATAAAACCTTTGGGTATATCTCGGTGGGCACTTGCGGTTTGGCAAGCACCGACCAAATGATCTCACATTTCAATTGAAAAAGAAGATTCAGGTAATCATAGAAAAAGATGTTCGGCGTAAAGGCATCTTAGCTGCGCGCGACACATTAAACATTTATTTGGATGACGCTAAAGAGAAGGATGTAATGATGATGTACGGGTATATACTGTTCAAAGTAAAGGATAAGGCAGCCTTTTAAACTGCCGGACCAGTGCAGTATATTTCAACCCTTCATATTTAGAAAACCGCGAAGCTAGTCTCTATTGCCTCAGCAGACAAACCCAGAATTACGACAAGCAGCTATCAAGCATTCAACCTCGCGTCGCATATTGCCCAGAAGTGTTTTGGTAAGCTGGGCAACGCTGAAGAGTGTCGCCAGAAACAAGCGACTTTACCTCAACTGACTCACTAAAACAGCGAAGCCAATGAGTTAGAGCAAACAGTGGTGTACGGCTGTCTCCCGAAAACGCCTTAGATTTGAAATATGCAAAGTTATTACTGGCACTCGATAAAAGAAACTGTAGGAACGTGGCTAGCAAGACTACGCTTTAAGCAATTGGGATCACATGATATAAGACACTGGTAGATGGAGGGTACAGAGTGTATTGAAATTTGCGTCAAGCGCTATTATCCTAAAGGATGAATACTCCTCATGGATTTTGTAATGAAACTTCATCCAGTGTCGCAAAGGTCCAAAACTGATTAATGCCTAGCATTAGCCATGACACAAGCTTAACCTAACGTTATACGTTCTCTCCGGGAGCTTGGTTGATAGGTCCATGTATCCACCATATATTCCTTAACTGGTACCAGGTGATTACATTCTCTTCCTATTTATGGCGAATGAATATATGGTTCGTCTCAAAGCAAGCTTTTTTTTTTTTTTTTGCTAATAGAAGAAACACTTTCAATGAGGATAAAATTTTAGAATTACCAGCAACCACTAAACGAACAAACGGTGTATATTTAACATAAACAAAATCATTTCAGCTCTTTAACTTAATCCAACAGTAATCGATTTTTACTAAAATATATAAAATTGCATCTATGTTGACCTGCTTTAGGGGTTACAAACAGCCGTTAAGTGAAGGAATAACTGCTAAATCTCGTACTTCAAATCCAAAGCAATTACTCTCCTATTTGTCAAAGCTGGTCGCTACCGGGGCTACTATTGATACACGCTCGAATTAAGAATTTATTCCCTACAAATTCTTCAGGCCATCAATTCCAGATTGGCCTCGTTTCTTTTTGATAGTATTGTAAATAAATGTATGAATATATCAAATGTATCAAAATGATCAGAATTACTTGACAGCTTGAGCAAAAAAGTGATACCATCATAAGATTTGATAAACGGGACTTTAACAGTCTGCGAAGGTTGGGATCCAATAAATTTTTATCTGAGTCATAAGATTTTAATATGATATAGAAAATCCTAGTGGAAAGAGACATCTGTAGGTTCAAATTTTTTATATTTATTATTCGTAAGGATATTGATTTCAGGAAGCTTCCATCCGAATTGATTTAAAAACTGATGATAGTTTTTGGTGAAATACCGTATTTAATACAGAATATTCCATTATTCTTACTTTGCAAAAATAAAGAATTATCAACAATTATATAAAAAATAATACTTTATATAACCAACTTAGTACTTACAATAACTTTCGTTAGTTAAGTATAGTAATTTGCCAACTAGCGGGAGTCAAAAATATTTAATTGAACTCTCTTATTTGCTTTGGGTATACTTTTAAATAAAGTTAACTTTTACGCCTTTAATATCTCGTCTTAAAATTCTGGAAAGGGGCCTTGTTCTCCTTGACTTGTTTCTTTAGACCCCACCTTGCCAAATTCAAAAAGGACCCTGCTGAAGGGAGAATAATCACCTTTTTCGAAGCAAGTTGCGTTGGCCTTTTATACTGTCCTAAAACTAAAAGAGTCAGATATAGGATTATATATACCAAAGTGATCAGGGTGACGAGTAGAGTTGAAATCCGGATGTCTGTCCGTCTATCCGTCCGTCCGTGCAAGCTGTAACTTGAGTAAAAACTGAGATATCATGATGAAACTTGGTACACGTATTTCTTGGCTCCATAAGAAGGTTAAGTTTGAAGATGGGCAAAATCGGCCCACTGCCACGCCCACAAAATGGCGGAAACCGAAAACCTATAAAATGTCATAACTAAGCCGTAAATAAAGATATTAAAATGAAATTTGGCACAAAGGATCGCACTAGGGAGGGGCATATTTGGACGTAATTTTTTTGGAAAAGTGGGCGTGGCCCCGGCCCCTACTAACTTTTTTGTACATATCTCGAAAACTACTATAGCTATGTCAACCAAACTGTATAGAGTCGTTTCTTTTAGGCATTTCCATATACAGTTCAAAAATGGAAGAAGTCGGACAATAACCACGCCCACCTCCCATACAAAGGTTATGTTGAAAATCACTAAAAGTGCGTTAACCGACTAACAAAAAACGTCAGAAACACTAAATTTTACGGAAGAAATGKCAGAAGGAAGCTGCATCCAGGYTTTTYTTWAAATTGAAAATGGGCGTGGCGTCGCCCACTTATGGACCAAAAACCATATCTCAGGAAGTACTCAACCGATTTCAATAAAATTCGGTATATAATATTTTTTTAACACCTAGATGAAATATACCAAATATGGGTGAAATCGGTTCACAACCACGTCTGAAATCTCGATTATCACTTTATCATGCGAGAGTATAAAACGTTCGGTGACACCCGAACTTAGCCTTTCCTTACTTGTTTTTTTTTTTGTTTTTCTAAACTTGACTTGAGAGGCATTCCCGCTCCCATTTTTTTTATAAATAGCTTAAAAGTTAGTCACAAAGAAACGTTTTCTTAGATGCCATTATGGAAGTCAAAATAAAATGGTTTCATCATTTGTGAATCATTTTTAAGAGATTTAATTGTCCTTTTCAATCCTTTTTCAGGGTTAAGTACACCAATTAGCATATTTATCATTATAATTATATTAGTGGATTCTTAGCATAGCCACATTCTTGAAAACAATTTAAAGGCAACATACAAAAGTATACAACCGAACATATTAAAGAAATTCGTAACAACATACTGAACATTTTTTTAGTTTTAGCATAATAAACAGTATTTTTGTATTGTTTAACTTTTTCTGAGTTCATGCCTTGCCTTTAAATATCTATCAAGGCAAATTCTTTATTATGTGTATTTTTACAACCACTCGAATGTAATTCTATCAGCCGCAGTGTCAAAAATATACATGCGTCTTTATAAATACAACAGTGAGAACGCCTACTCAAGCCAGTTACAATATTACACAACCAAATGTCACGTGAGATATCCTAAAATATGACAGTTTTTAAAAATAGCCAAACTAAATATAGATTGCTAGAACATGAAGTGCGGCTGCTGCGCGTGAATGGCGCCAACAGCATTAGGGTGGGTTGGCAGTATACTTAGGAAATGAAAAACGTTATGTTTGCGCGGCTAAAAAACTGTGAATGAAAAACTTACGCACACTTAGAAATGCATATAAATTCACATGTAATCTGATTAACTGGCTGTGACGCAGCATCCATGAGACTCATTGACCCTCACACATGGCTTGGACGGAAGTATCTGCTTGCGAAAAACTCTTTCATTGTGTTAGAACTGTAGTAGGCAGCCGCAAGTAAATTTAGAAACTGGAAATTTCCACTGCTCTCGTATACCCACAGCGGCTGTTGATAAAAAGTGTATGAAAAAAAATGTGTCGTTGGTCAATAGCAGTTACGTCATCATAAACTGCGTAAAAGAGTGAGCGCACACAAGTATGCTTCTGTACATTTTTGTTTATGTTTTCGAAAGTCTAAAGTCAAACCCACCAATTGTAGTTTACTTTACAACTAGGCTGAGCAGTAACTAGTTAGCTGATATTTCATATACCGTTGTATCTTAAGTTTTATTAACCCACCAGGGGAGAAGGCTTCGACCAGTAAACTGAAACCTAGAGACTGGCTCGAGACCAAATTTTTGATATAGTTAAGTAACGCAGCGGGAAAACAGATGTTTCTTTAACTAGTGGCAAACTGGTATGTTTCCTAACCAGTTCCATGCCTCAGAGCCTGTAATAAGTCATGCTACTAGCCCAGCCGCAAGCAAGTATATAATCTGTATACTAACTACATATGTTTGTGCAATATATATATATACTTGTATATGTACTATATATGTATGTAGTTTTATTTATGCATCTTTTATCCGCCTCTCAAACATGGCAAATTTTTTGACACCAAATGCGTACGTGTGTACAAATGCAACAAAGTATACGGACATCCACAAATGTCAATGTTATGACGTCAGTAAGTATGTGCTTCTCTGTGGCGTTAGAAGGAGAAAATGCTTTTTGAAATGGATCGCTTACATCACGGTAATCTGTAAATACATTTATTCGCCAATATTCATATGCTTTACGTAATACTTTCGTGAAGCGGTTATCATTTGGGAAAGCGGAAAAAACGATATTGAAAAATGAAATGGTCTGAGCGTGCTTGCCTCATTTTGACTTCACTAAACACCGACGATAGTATACGCTTTCATTATAGAGATGAGACAGCTAAAAGCTTTCATAAGTTTTGGTCAACTTTTCAACGAACAGTTTTCATACCAGTTGGAAATAAATAAAAACAAGTAAGGAAGGGCTAAGTTCGGGTGTCACCGAAAATTTTATACTCTCGCATCAAATACCCTATTTGTGTAAAGTTTTATTCCGCTATCATCTTTGGTTCCTAATGTATATACGAGTATTATACAGAGAAGGCATCAGATGGAATTCAAAATGGCGTTATATTGGAAGAAGGGCGTGGTTGTGAACCGATTTCAGCCGTACTATTATGTACCGAATTTCATTGAAATCGGTCGAGTAGTTCCTGAGATATGGCTTTTGGTCCATAAGTGGGCGACGCCACGCCCATTTTAAATTTAAAGCCTGCGTGCAGCTTCCTTCTGCCATTTCTTCCGTAAAATTTAGTGTTTCTGACGTTTTATGTTAGTCGGTTAACGCACTTTTAGTGATTTTCAACATAACCTTTGTATGGGAGGTGGGCGTGGTTATTATCCGATTTCTTCCATTTWTGAACTGTATATGGAAATGCCTAAAAGAAACGACTCTATACAGTTTGGTTGACATAGYTATRGTAGTTTTCGAGATATGTACAAAAAAGTTAGTAGGGGCGGGGCCACGCCCACTTTTCCAAAAAAATTACGTCCAAATATGCCCCTCCCTAATGCGGTCCTTTTTGCCAAACTTCACTTTAATATCTTTATTTATGGCTTACTTATGACACTTTATAAGTTTTCGGTTTCCACCATTTTGTGGACGTGGCAGTGGGCCGATTTTGCCCATCTTCGAACTTAACCTTCCTATGGAGCCAAGAAATACGTGTACGAAGTATCATCATGATATCTCAATTTTTACCCAAGTTACAGCTTGCACGGACGGACGGACAGACAGACATCCGGATTTCAACCCTACTCGTCACCCTGATCACTTTGGTATATATAACCCTATATCTAACTCTTTTAGTTTTAGGACTTACAAACAACCGTTATGTGAACAAAACTATATTACTCTCCTTAGCAACTTTGTTGCGAGAGTGTAAAAAAAATTTGTAAGTATGTAGGTATTTTACTGCAAGAAAATATCAAGGAAAGTTTAGCAATGAGGCTGATAGTGGCAGCGAAAAACTCAGTACAAATATACCAACAGCACGCATAACGGTAAACATGCTTCCAATCTGCGCTACTGTGGCATCTTCGTGCGCATGCAACAACGTGCTCTGCCGCATACGTAATCATTTATGTATGTGTATCAGCATAATGAAAGCATAATAAATCAGTGCCGACGACGAGATTGGATCGCATTGCATTACAACAATGCACTTAAGCTGCATGTAAGCAATAAAAGAACACCACTTCAACACACACTTCCGTCGCGGCAATTAAGCGTAATTATGTTTATATTGTAAATAATAGCGCTGTGCGACGGTAAGGGACGTACTTAATTGCCGAGTAATTTAAATGTAATGCAACCAGAGTAGTCGGCCAGCGAAGCGCACAAAGTACTAAATGCTAAAATATGCCGAGCATCTGCCATGAATAGAACAATAAGGGTGTTCATGAGCGCACAATGGAGGTAGCTACAAGTCTGTATGTGTATGTGTGAATGTGCGCTCGTATATCAAACTTGCAATTGCTGTGGAAATCTGTAAATCCAACAACAACAGTAAATCGCACCGTGCATGACTGCTTTATTATTTAATTGACAACGAATCAATGTTGTTTGTATGTAAAATACTCCATACGATAAACGCTGTATGTCTGTTTGTATGTGTTGGTGCGTGCAATAAATTTCCTGCTTTACAAAAGTCAATTTGCGTGGTGGGTGTGCAATTATTCAATCAAAATATCGGCATAATCCTGTGTATTATTTTATTTTTCTGCCTTTGCATTTTGTTCCTTTTTGCTGCAGTTTTGCTCTAATAGATAGACAATCTGAATTTGCCGCCCACTAGCGCATTGCATGTGACTTAAGCGCAGAAAATCAGCAGCTGCGTATCGGCGCATATTTAATTACAGTAATTTTTCACTTGTAATAAATTAATATCTAGATCTACCAGTTAGTACCATGAATTTAATTTCACCATTTCATAGCGGTATTGTTGTTGTTTGCAATGAGACAATAAATTACGCAAACATAATAATTATTTATTATAGTTATAAGTATCAGAAAGACTAAAAAATGAAATAACTGTTGTGAGGACTTTTTAATCTGACCTAAGCTAACCAAAAGTTAGATCTAAACTTCATAAGAACTTTTTCGATATAAAAACTTGCAATTTTGTAGCCATTACATTAACAAGTATGTTTAATTTGAGAAAGGAAGGCAAAGCCTTCTAATTCCTAGTTTGAAAAGTGATTAACCCTAGGAACTATTATGTTAAGTTATATTCCATGGACAATCCTCAAAAGGTGGAACGCACTTAGACCACCATATATAGTTTTTGTAAAGATATAAAATCATGTATCCGATCTTATTAAAGAATACAAATCTGCTTAAGCGTTTAATCATTTCACTCCAGCTCAGTGGGATATCTGAAAGTAAAATCCCCCAACTTTTTAACGCTTGATACCACAAAGGCGGGACAAGAAGGAAATGAGAAATGTTGAGTTGTTTCTACTTCTACTAGCTTCTACAGCTGTTAACTGTACTAGCTATTAACTTTACAGCGTTTAGGGCGATAGGCTAGAAGGAAGAAGATAACCTTACTGCGGGCGTAGATCCCAGAAAGCTCTACTATCCATTTCTTTAAGCTCACGTTAAATGTCTAAAGACTAATATGAGAAAACCTTAATGCATACATATTTGCCAAAGTCCACTAATTAGTTTTGACAGTTAGTTACAGATCTTAGTTTTAAAAACGTTCTATTGTGACATAGAACTGAAGTTTCTTCAAAACCCTACTTTAAAAATTATTATTGCTGTTCAAGTCTATCATATCTGGAGACCAATTATAATAAGTGCGTATGAGAGGGATACTATTACCGCGAGTATAAAAGTGGTAGGGTTGTTCCTTTCCTGAAGTCTCTTGATAAGATCGGGACCAATCCTCATTAAATTCCAGTAATTGCAAAAGTCCTGTTAAGAGTTATGGTGAAACAACTTCAAGTGCTAACACGGGGTTCAGGAAAGGACGCTGTGTAGAGGATGCATGGTTTCATGATCAGAATGTTGTTAGGGAGAGTGGTGCAACGGCTGGAGGAGCTTAGCTGTCCGGAAATTATCCTTTCTTTTCGGACAGAAATTCCTCTCTAGTCGGCATGAATAGGAGTGTGGAAATTGATGTGGTTCGTGGCTGCCCGCAGGGTTCCATCTATTGAATATGAATCTTCAAATTAGTCCACAAATTGACAGTTCTAGTTATTTGACAGTTTCTAAAAGTAGGACATATAGGTCATATTTTTTTGCTTTCGAAGATGCGACTTTGATCTTTTGTGGGAATTGTCCTAAACGTTTCACTCAAAAATGTTTTATACCATTGAAAAACTTCTATTCCGATTCATATTCAAAGCAGCGTCGGCGATTTCAATGTTCAATTTAAAGTATACATCAACTTATAAGCCAAATTTCCTCAAAAACCAAAAACGAACGTTAAGAAAATTAAAGACCAACTGTCAAAGTTACAATTTTTAAAGCTAGCGCTTCTTTCTGTCAATTCGGTTTCACTTTGACTCCACTTTCTCGGCATACATAACGAATGGAAATTTAAATCCTGTGAGGATAGCTCCTAAGACTCCACAGAATCCGTGAAAAAGCGCCAGCGTTATGCGAGGTTATGTGTATTTCCTATAAAAGCGTGTAGAAATGAAGGCAAAAAGGATTTTCGAAACAAGGACAGACACATACACACACACCAATAAATGTAAATATTCACCACACTCGTGGAATGCAAAGAACAACAAGCAACTTTTTTAGCTTTTATGTGTGTTACATTTGTATGTGTGTGCGCGCCTGTGAGTATGCTAAGCACTTGAGATTTCTTTGTGCTGCTTTTTCACTTCATTTTTTATGATTGCCAGGAGTATTTTATGGCGTTGAGTTGTGCGCTTTGGTGTACATATGTACATAGCTACTATTTGACAGCTGTGAAAGTGTACAGTATGTTTGTAAGTTCGATATGTAAGGTTGCAGTGGAAAATATTTTATAAATTCCAAGAGGACAAATATATGTCGGTAAATAGATGCGAAGATACGGTAACTGTGTCGTTAAGGATTCTGAGTGTGCTTGTAAAATACATTCTGCTAACTCGAGTCAATACTTGTCATGTATTTAGCATATTTCGGGATGTAGCTAGTCGAGGTGGCATAATGGTTCGGCTGTATCCAGTTATGGAGCTAATTCTGCAAACGCTTAAAGTTTAAAGAAATGAGACTTTTTCAAGATTTCCAAAAATTTTACTAGAAAAAATGTTCTCAAGGACTTGTTTTTAAGTCAATTATTTTTAATAGTTAGTTCACTAGTTAATGGAGACCTTACAATGTTTATACACCAAGACAAGCACACATCTTTTTTCTCCCAAAAAAATGTTCATTTCTCGGAAACCGCTTTTTTCGAATCCGTTTTGTATTTATATAGGATCGAAATCAAGTTTTTGTACGGAAACTTTTTTTATTTGACAGGGTATCTTTACGAAATTTTGTATAGATTTTTGTCCTAGGTAGTGGCAGACTCTCCTAACAAATTTTTCAGATCGGATCACTGGAAATTTAATTTGCATACAAACTAACCGATTAAAATGAAGTTCTTGTATGGAAAATATTTCTTATTTGATATGTACAACAAATTTAGCACAGCTGTTAACCTAATGCAGCGTTGCAATCACCAAACTTATTGCCCTGATAAAGATACCATGCAGCTGCCATTCAAACTGACGATAAAATCAAGGCGTAGACCTTTTATTCATTGAATGATGATAATCCATAAACAACTGTTGGCATAATGGAACATCCTCAAATTAGGGTTTTCTATGCAAAAAGGTAATCATTGATCCATATGTCTTCAAAAATTAAGCCGCCCATAATGTTACAGTCAATGAGAAACGTTTTTTTTTTGTCTTTTTTTTCAATTAATGACTTTTTCCTACCTGGATTGTAGGATATTGATGTGGAGGAACTTTAGTTTCAAAAAGACGGCATCGGAAGTGCCATATAAACAACGAAATAAACAATTCATCGAAGGAAACTTTTGGTGAGCGTATTACCTCGCGTCATGTATCTGGGGCTTGTTCTCCAAACTAGTGATTTTTTGGCGGAGTTATGAGAAGTCGCTTGTCCACGCCGAAAAATCCGATACGATTGATATCTTGGAAGAAAATATTAGACGCGTTATTGCTGACATAAAGCCGTTTGAACGGATGTTGACACACATATGCCTCAATACGGCCACATAGAACTCTTCATTGACCGTTTGTCCCTCAGAAAAAAATACAGGATGCACCAAACAACGAAAATTGAAAAAAACGAAGAGCATCACCTTGATTTTTGAGCGGCCACCAGTCCGTTGAATCTTAAGTTCTTTACATGTTAAACTCATAAATCCACATCTCATCAGCAGTTATAATGTCCTCCATGCATGTGAAATCGGAATTCGCATGAACAAGCATGTTTACGATATTATTTTTGAAAAAAAAAAATCAGCTTTATCAGAATGAGCCGAGCTAGAACGCGTTTCATAACCAAAATCATTCGAACTCGCTCAAGCTCGCTTGCCATCTCTCTAACACGTGCCTGACGATTTTCAGGCACCACATTTTAGTATTCACATTTTTAATATTTTCATCAGTTGAAGAAAAAGTTTTGAAGAGGCCGAAGATCGTCCAGAACAAGGCATGTCTTCAACGACCTC
This sequence comes from Bactrocera latifrons, assembly GCF_001853355.1. Classification (NCBI taxonomy): domain Eukaryota; kingdom Metazoa; phylum Arthropoda; class Insecta; order Diptera; family Tephritidae; genus Bactrocera; species Bactrocera latifrons. Next base: position 313,484 of record NW_017535430.1, read on the forward strand.
TCGTCCGCCTTTTAAAGACTTTGTACCACTCGTAGGTTTGTATTTTTGATAAAAGGGAGTGCCGGTAAGCCTTTTTCAACATTCGCTACGATTCCGTACACATAATTTCGATTGACATACAAAATTTTAAACAAATTCTTTGTTCGATATTTTTATCCATTGTAAAAATGGCAACGCTCTTATAGCACCACAACCAAACAGACTTTCCAGTATTATTCCAATGATCTTGAGAAAACTATTATTTTCTTTTAACCACTTTGCCTTCTCCGAAATACCATAAACCATAGGCTTACATAATGCAAGCACAAACAGATCCATAAATATGCATATAGATCTTGCTTGTTGATGTCGGTCTTGCGGCAAAAATTGTAAATGTGGCGGCCACATAAAATTTCATTTATTTATATATTTTCTTTTTTCTTTTTTCTTCACTCGCAATTCGCTGCTTTATTTGTGTGCAATTTTACGGCATTTCTTCATTTTTGTTTTCAATAAAATATTTACCGAGGTCAGCTTCATTAAAATGACATAAAACATTTATATGTCCTTAACAAGATTATAACACAAAACAGCTGCAGCAAAAGTAACGGCAACAGCCACAGCGAAACATGTAACACACATATATACATATATGTATATAAAAATGTGAGTACAAATGGCAAAGGAACCGTATTTTGTCGCATACAAAAATACATTTACAATGAGCGAGACAAACGTCCTCTGTGTGTATATTTGTATGTGTATGTATTGGTATGTAAATGAATGCCCCTTACACAATATTTTTATGCAAATTGAATTGAAATGGGGCAAGAATAAGGAGCAATGCGGCGCTAAAACGGGCGAACATTTTTTGGCCACACAGAGATACCAAGCTTTATACCATTTTTATTCGCATTATTTCACAGTTATGTCGCAACGGTTCATATGAAAAGCTCAATGGCAGTTTGAAATGAAAAAGACAATTGCCATATCTCCGTAACTGTCAATATATTAAGAGAGTTATGTCATTGCTATATTAATTTTTGAAAGAAAAAAATTGGGATATTTTAAAATGGCAGCAAAAAAATAGGAGTTTAATTTTAAAATACCTGTTTTTTAATATACATGTATAAAAAGCAATAACTTACAACATTCGAATTGCATACGTTTAGATAGTTTCGAATCGAACAAGCAACTGGTATAAATCGAATGGACTGGTATAATCAGGTATAAATCAAATATACTAGTATAATCAAGTGCCAACATTTTATCCAACTAAAACTCTAAACAGTTGTTAAAGTCAATTCCATCTTTCCATGCATATCACTAAATATCCCATGTAGTCCAATAAAATGCAGCCACTTTTGTTTACTTTGTCTGTAGCAGCCACTATGTATGGTTAGAAGTTTTTTTATGACCTTGATGATTTTCATGTATTAAAAGCTCACACCTCGTTGCTTGTTCATGAAGATGCCCCAGTCTCCATGTTCACCACATACGACTTTGTGAGACCTTTTCCGATTTCCATAAATAATGATCGTCGTTTTATAAGATGGTTTAAGAACGCTGAAAGAAATAAAGGCTACCCCGAAAATCGAGTTTGAGAAGTGATTCGACGGTTAGAAGGAAGACTGGTATAAACGCATTTTATCGAATGGCGTTTATTTTTTATATGAAAAGAACACGTCTCATATACCATTTGGAAAAAAACTGTACAACTTTGCTGTTGCCTTCACAAGTATTTTATGATAAGGCGAAACGAACAAACAACTGGCATAAATCACATATACTGCTATAACCAAACGGAAATAGAATTGAAAGTGGTGGTGAAAACTAAATGAGATATGAGTTATCTGCGATTAAACTTTAAAAAGTAGCGAATCGAACACACTACAACAGAATTTCAAAAATAATGACAATGTTTCCCCAAACATATTCTCTGACCCATGTTTATTTGTCAATTTGGTGGTATACGGCTTCTTTCCCCGACGAATAACATTTTAGTAAACCCTTAATATTGACAAGCGTTCCATTTTTTACGTTTTCTATAAACGCCTTCAAGGTTTTTTCAAAATTTGAATACTTAAAATTTAATTTAATTTAATTTAATTTATATTTAAATTTATATTTAAAATTTAATTTAATTTTTTTTTTTTCAATATTAGATGTGTATAAGAGACAGTTTTTGATTAGCTACGACTTTAAGGAAATGTTTGGCAATTACTTATTTTTTTTTTTTCAATATTTTAGCAATTTTTGGATTTCATACCAAAATTACTGCACCCGCTTAGGACCTCAGAACCGATCACACTGATCGGAACAAAAGATGGTCAGAAGGGCCAATGCTATGATGAAAAATAATTTTCTCGTCCTTTATCCCAAAATTCGGGCGATTTACAGCAATCGATAAGTTGGCAGCTTTCCATAGTAATGGTTTCACTGGATTTAGAAGTTTATGATTTTAATTAAGTAATCGCATACTCTTTTACATAATATTTTTGGCAAGAGAACAGCGCTCAAAGATAGCTCGCACAGAAATAGCGAATGCCCTATTATTTTTCCTTCCATTGATTTCAACTGAGCAACTCTCTTCTTGCTCTTACTTGTAAACCCTGTACACAATTCCATTTCTTCCACACTATCCCCAACTAACCTAGCGGTATTTACACACATATGTATATATGATATATATACCCCGTTATTTACCTATATATTATAGGTATTCGTATATATATTTACCCATGAGAACCGCGAGCGTTACTGTTTACTTGAACTTAACAGCCAAAAGCCTACAAACGCACAATTATTACCACTTCCCTTCCTTCCTTCCTTCCTGCCACTACGCCTAATGTGCACGGCTTGGTGTGTCAATCTCTCTACTCAATTGCCTCTCTGTGCTTCAGTCGTGTTGTATTTGTCTGTCTCTATGCGTTTATTGTTAATTCTAACCTCTATCTTTCGCGAGTTTCCTACAATTTTCTTTGTATTTCACTTTTAAAATTTCACTCAGCCCTTTCAATGCGTATTTAATACCATTATTTCATGCCTTTGTGCTCTCTCACTTATAGTATACTCTCTTTTAAATGTTTCAGGGTCTCCTCATATAAAAAATGTGCGTACATATTTATTTGTTCTCCTGTTTGCAATTCAATGTTGCCATTATACTCTTGCAACATGTTTCTACAGAGTATAATAGTTTTGTTCCTTGGCACTCAGCACTCCCCTTAGCCCCCATATACCTAATATAAAGATTTTCAAATTTCCAGGTGACCTTATACCGTATGCGATACCTGAAGATCAATGAGAAAGCGTGTTTTTTTTTTTATAACGCTGCAAAAATATGCTTAGAATGAAGAAATGGGTTGAAAACTCGCCCTTATACCCTTGCTTTAAATCTTGCAAAGTACAGTATGAAATGTTCGATTGTACCCGAACTTAGCTCGTCCTTATTGCCTTTATTGCGTGCTACATTTACTGATCGATTTCTATGTTTGTTGTTGTCATTATTGAAAAAGAAACATCCTTTAAGTGCTTTTAAAGGTGAGTAAACACAGTATACACAGACATTGTGCACACACACTTACACAATAAATCGAGTGTCTACAGTGCGACCCTGTAGGGAAAAACTAAACAATTTTATTACTTTCAGAACTATTTATAGATTTTTAGATATTTTTTGGTAGTTGTATACAGAATAAGTGCTTTCGTATTGTCCACCTTCTCTGTTCCTTTATTATTTTATATTTGCCCTAACTGTGGTTCTAACTATGAACTCTTAGTTCTACATACAATACAAAAACAATAAAAATATTAACTTTATTTGGGACTCTATCGCAGGCGAGACGAGATGCTATTGAAGTTTTCCATTTTCAGGCTTCAGGCCACGAAATACATTACACATAACCTCACTTGATCTTGATCAATTGAAAAAAGTCTAAACTCTTCTCAAAATCTATTTAAATATCCAAAACGGTTAGAGTAGCAAATAAATGTATTCTTTAAGAATAAAAAGCACCAAAGTTTGTAGTCCAATTCTTTTTCAAATCAACATCAAACATCAGATTAAAGATCTTGATAAATATTATCGCCGCTGAACGTAAACAATTTTTCAGAAAATAAATTACTCTACCGAATTATTTTATTTCTGTTTTTGTATCCAATTCTCGACGATAAAATATAATCTAAAAGAGAGTATTGTTCTCGAAGGGAAAATACTTTTTCAAACAAGCAGATTTTTATTAAGATCTTATTATCTGAGTTCTAGACTATATAGTTATGTTAGGTTATGAGGTCAATCCTAACAGGAATCTTACTTGGACAGCTTAGTACGCCCACCCATTTTGGTACCTAAAACTCCAATTTAGTAGATCATAAAACCTTTACGAATCGTTAGAAGCTTTGGAACAATGACAACCCAACCACAAATTTTTTAAGAGTCTAAGTCTCCTTGTTCGCCGTAACAAAAACTATAGAGAAGATTTAATTTCAGTCCTGCAAATGCTGAACATTGGAGTGCAAAGCGCCTGCATATTTCAACTTCATCCTTCTCCATACAACTTTGACTGTTAACTTCCGGCAAGTTTATTAGCTTACCACATGAATGCCTATTGATCAACGTCTAATAAGACCCTACGATTGCGGCAAGATGAACTTTGCAAAGCGTAATTAGAACTCATTATATGAAAAAGCTCACCGTACGTCCCCAGCGACCGCTCCCCATCCCCATATTCCTTATCGATGTGTAAGCCGAAAAAAAACTGTAGCCACAGCGAAGCAAGTTTTCAGGAACACATTGTTTCGTCTTATCCTTGATGAGACCCCTTCATATACACACTTTCCCTGAGCCTTACAGCGCAGTTCGTAGCAATGCAATGCCCAAGGGCGATATTGTTGGTGAAGTCCGTAGTGCACCACAGACGCTGATCTGAGCATGTTATTTAAAATATCGTCATCATTTTGTTCCTTCAGCGCTTTCACCGAACTTTCGGTAATATCCAAATCCATTGACATTGAAAATAAGTAAATGATTTCCTACCAGCATGCCATCACGGCATTCATACAAACCTACAAAAATAGTATAATCTAAATGCTTATGTCTTATTTTTCCCGTTTTGTTTGTATCCCTTCGATATTTGTCTTGACTCGAGCAATTCTAGGACGACGCAAAAGTTGCCAAGTATTCGCTGTGTGTGTGTGTCCGTTCGCATTTTCGTGTAGGACCATCTCAAGAGCACGTGAACCATAACGCTACTTGTTATTATTATTATTATCATTATTATTGTTGCTACTTGGTACGGGTTCACTATTGTCCTTGTGCGTAGCCGTTGTCATTGCCTATACCGTTGCCGATTGCTGTTGTTGTTGCCACTGTCATGCTGGTTATTAAGTAGGTGCTTTGGTGCTTCGGTTGATTGCACGGGTGTGGGTGGCGCGAAGAATTATTATGATACAAAACTTATACCAAAGTAACGAAATGAATACACATTAAATAAGTTCTCGTTCACACGCCTTCGTACCTCTTAGCGCTCCCAACAGATACAACAGAAACTACACGAAAAGCAAAGCATTCATTCTAGTAGACGATGGTAGTAGTCGCGTAGATAATTTTGTTTTTTTTTTGTTTTTTTTTTTGCTTTGCTCAAGTGGCCGATTTGATGTTATTATTATTGTTGTTGCTATTGTATGTGTCGCTGTTGCTGCAATGTGTATATTAAATTGAAATATGAGGTTCGTTACCAAGTTATGCGGCTTCATTTATTGCCATAACTTTGACCGACGCGACCTCGCTGCGCGCCAGGAAAATCTGAAAATCTTATAATTAAAATTCTTATTTTCACGCCGCTTTCCATGCTTAGTTAAATGCACATACAAAATATATGTATACACATATCCATATACATACTTATGTATGCTCATACATATTTCTTTTTCTTCTTGCTTGCCGACATAATTCTTCTCGGCTTAAACACTCAGCTAAACTGATTAATTTTACGGCAAATTTTTCTGGCGAATGTTGGGCGCATAGAATTTAAGCGGAATTTTAATACGTGGATGAAGGCAGCTTCTGGGAATAATGCGAGTAATTAAGGATTTTCTTTTAATTATGATTTTTGGGTTTTATATTTGGGAGTCGCAGTGCAACTGGCGCAGCAGACAAAATTCGATATGGATTCAAAATTGGCGTAGAGTTTTCAATTCGTCAGTCAGAATTTTTTTCGGTTTTCACAGAAATTTTTTTTATTAGCATGAGGTGTTGTATACAGTTAGTATTAAAAAAAAATATTTCTTATTTTCTTAATGTACATACATATGTATATTTAAGAATACAAACCAAAAATTACATATTCTTCGGGTGAAACACGCGAATGTGAAAAGGCGTTTCAGAGAGATTGTTAAACGCGTTTTTCTCAAAATCGTGTTTTCAAAGTCGGTGACCAACATTGCTCAAAAGGCAAAACCGATTAGTCTCAAATTTTAACATAAGCTTCTTAAATATATTTTCTAGTAGTCTACTCTAGCCGATAAATACTTTTTTTGTAAACAATTTAAGGTCGAAATTTTGGTCAAAAACATTTTTTTGTTTTTGAGGAACCACCATTTTGTAAAAATAATTTATTAAGCTCATGTCTTCGATTTGCTTCACTAGAATTACAATTTCAGAGGATTCAGTTCAGAGATATAGTGGTCACCGCAAAATGTCTTATTTGAGAGGCGTTCTCGGAAATTAACTGTAGTTCCTTTCCAATTTTTTTTTTTTTTTTTTTTAAATACCAATAGTAAATCTTAAAATATAGTTAAAGGATACCATAATATGTGAACAAATTTTTGGATCATAAAATTTCAAAGCTTTCTCAGAAAAAATTCTGAAAATTCGCTTTTTTCGGACTTCTAACTGTAACTGCCCTTGAACTTACCTTCGCTATAAAGATAAGGATTTCACATTATGTTTTAAAAATGATTTCGGGAAAGAGACCATCGCGGCTGACTAGAATAAATTCCAGCCGAAAGACTCAATTTTCGATCATTTTTTGTATTAATTTATTTATAAATGGATGTTTGTCGGATCATATCACCAGCATTATAAGTACATCAATAGAACTTTGAAATTTTATTGTCAGTCATGAGGAGAAAAGGTCACAACCAATGCACAAGCAACATTTAGGAAATCCAATTTCGAACGGGTTTTCAATAGGAACGCTATCAATGTAGACCGAAAGGGACAACCAACGACGCGTCTTTTGACATTTCTCTTAAGTAAGGTTTGCCAATTCATCATGGAAAGACATACGATCCAACAACGTGTCAAAAACTATCAAAATTTACTACCAAAATTTGGATTCAGTGGCCTCAGCTTTAAGAGCGCTACGTTTAATATTTGGTGGTTCCAACAGGACAGCATCACGACCCACACAACGAATGTCCCAATCGATTTATTAAAAGCAAAGTTTCGTGAAAGTGTTATTTCATAAAATGGGACAGTCAAGTTGACGCCTCGGTCGTGAGATTTGGCGCCGTTAGACTATTTCCTATGGGTCTAGTTCAGGCTATGGTTTATACTAACAAGCCAGCGACAATTGATAAACTTCGAACGAACGTCGATCGTGAAATTTCAGCAGTATCGGCCGATTTATGCTTGAAAACCGTCGAAAATTGGGTTCAGCTTCTGTATTTATGCAAGCGTTACCGTGGTGACCATGCAAAAGAAATCAAGTTTCATACATAATGACAGCGAATGTTTACAGGAATAAATAATTTCTTTGATATCCCAAACCCTTCTTTTTTTTTTTGGTAGCACTCTTATTGAAAATCCCCCCTTTATCTACAGCAATCGCCCGATATATACAAGTAATAGACTTATGCGAAACACAACTTCTCCACAAACTTCTAAAAGAACTTTCATATTACCGGTTTACCAATAAAAACTCTTTTTTGTTTTTTTGCACATCCAGGCAGATTTTATCTTTTAGCTGCTTCTATGTATACCATAAACGGTGATGGAGATTTCAAATTAAATAGTGAAATAATACGAAAATTGAAGGAAATAAATTTCAATTCAAATTTTTGCTTACAAAAGAGGTTTGAGAAATCTTGATTATTAAGAAAAAAAATGTTATTATGGTTAACTATTATGTATGCCAACGAAAAGATGATGTGATAACTTGCCATCAATCAAAAAAGTTTATTTTCCATAAATCGTCTTCGCCAATGAAAAGGCTAGTCATACGTTTGTGTAAACCACGACAATTTATTGATTATTTGAAAGTTTACACAAAAGCTACATAACTTTTTCATTGGCTGTTGACACTTGCTGGTTGCAAAATTACGAAAAGTTAGTGTGAGCACATTTCCGGAATTGCCTAATTGCCTGGAAACTGTTGGTGACAGCCTTTAGCTCATCATATGACACAAAAGCGCAAGCTCGGGGAATATATTTTTGAACTTGTGTACAGTTAGTGGCCGGAAGCACACAAGGATTTGTGTGTGTCAGTAAAACTAATTCTAATTAATTATGACTTTGTCTTGACAATGAGTCAAGATTTTGTACGCTGATTTTGAGGTTATATAAACTCGGTAATAGGATAAAGTAAGCTGATATTGTTATATAGTATTTCCATTCAGTATTAAGAAATAATTAGTGAAATCTTATACATATATAAAAATGAATCGCAAAATGTGTTGCTAAGCGCATAACTCAACAACGCCTGGACCAATTTGGCCAATCATTTTTTCTAAATGTTCGTTGAGATCCAAAGATGGTTTTTACGGTAAGAAAAATTCGAACAATTCCTGGAAAAACCCCTAAAAACAGCTCTTTTCTTATTCCCATACAATGGAATGAATGTTTGTTGGTTAGTAAAGCTAAGAGACCGTCTGCACCAATCTTGATGAAATTTTCAGAGGTTGTTCGTTGTGGAACGGAGAAGGTTTGGAAATAAAAGCACCTTATAGTTTTCATGAGGAAAAGTCGAAAAATTGGACAATAACAAAAAGCAACTTTTTCCAAACAAATAATTTTTGTTTGTTTTGTTTTTCAATATTTTCATTTGTAAATTTTTGAATCGTTCAATTTCGGTCGCTTGCTTTTTTTGTCCGGCTAGTCAAAAGAAAAAATGTTGAAAATTATTCAGTGAAAACTTTATGTGTGTTTCACACAAAGTGACCAATTGCTCATTGAAATTTGTTACGAAGCCACAAAGAGGTCACCTTAATAGCGGTCGGCGTTCTTTTTGCCATCAACGTATGGCAGCCAATGGCAAGGCAAGGCAAGAGGCACTCCCAGGATGTGATGACGTACGTGCAAAATTATGGATCGCGGTTAATCAGCAAGCGATCGTCACGATGTCACAGCACGACTTTTCAAACAACAGTTTCGATGTTTGATGGACTTTATCTTGAAGCAACGTGTATGTGGTGCTGCTAATGCATTCTTCTTTGGATGGTGGATGGTGGTTACAATAGATTAAATTGACGAAATCATTTCTGCGGAAATTCCTGATGCAGAGAAAGATACAGTATTATAAGAATCGATGTAAACCAATATGGTTCATTGACCTTGCGGGCATCACAATTCTTAACTTTCGTCAGTGATCCGTTTGCGAGAACATTCCTCTGTTTGAAAATACCTTGATATTATACATGGAATGGCATCGTCGAAGAAATGTTTACACAGAAAGCAAGGCCAACCAGTAGATGAATATCCAGGTGTGTTCTCAACTAATGCATTAGGACAAATTTACACAATCCACCCGAAAAACGATGATTGCTTTTACTTTCGATTGTTATTGATTACTGTACGCGGTTCAAATTCATTTGAGGTGTGTGCAACTTTTGGAGAAGCAAGCCAGCAATAACAATTGTTGGAACATGATAATCACTGGAATCAAACGATGGACGATGCGACAGCTACTTCGAATGCAAATGAAGTTCGCATACTTTTCGCGATGATCATTTCGACATATCAGCCTTCAAATCCGCATCAATTATAGGATACGAACAAAAATGACATTACTGAAAACATTTTACAATCTTAACTGCCAAAAATACCGATGTTGTTGACTTCAACTGGAAGATTCAAAGTAAAATTCCAGGAGACTTGCGCTCATAAAAATCGATCGATCGTCTTGACAATGAAAACGACGCCGTGAATTATCCAGCGGAATTTCTAAATTCTTTGGAGAGGCTTGGTATGCCACCGCATTATTTACGTCTCAAAGTTGAATCTGTTGTTATTATGTTTCGCAATGCGCCGAGACTGTGTAATGGAACCCGACTGATTGTGACGCACCTATCAAATACAAAAGTTCAGAATGCTTGATTCTACGAATTCCTTTGAGTTCGAACGATTACCCATTTCAGTTCAAAGTCATTCCGTTTCCTGTGAAAATTGCATTTGATATGGCAATCAATAGGGCACAAGGATAGTCGCATAGTGTGTGGCATAAATTTGGAAATGCTATGTTTTTCACATAGCATGCTCACGAGTTGGAAAACTATCTTCTCTGTACACCTGAACAGAAATCAAAAAATTTTGTTTATCAAGCTGCGTTACATTGAAAAAAAAATTAAATGATAAATTCAACTTTCTTTTCATTTCAAAACAAATAATTTCACGCAGGACAACGGCGGCGGGATCAGCTAGTTATATAATAGAATTCAGGGAAAATTAAATCACTTCATACTTAACACATTAATAAACTTATTGCAATCATTACATATCCATTATGTATTACAATGGAAAAGAATTGGTCTGAATATGATGAAGTAGAATTTAGTTAAAGGTTGATTCAGGTATGAACACCTGAAAAGTGTTATCGGTGGTGTTTAAATTATTCATATTTCTTCTAAAAGGCATGAAAACAATGACCAATAACCCTTAATTATAATTAGTGAATCAGCGAGTACTTTTTCCTTCCACGCGAGTGGTTTGAGTCTCAGCTAACTATGCGATGGTTTGAGTTTTAGAAAGTTTGCCAAACGAAATAACCATAAATAAAGGATTTTCAATAAAAATACTAAAATAGCAAGCTTTCAGGTATGTCTTCTTGATAATCAGCAACTTTTTCAAAATTCTGGTATTTCATAGGAAGCAAATATACAGACATGTAAAAAATATGCATATAAGTATTCTTACCAAGGTTACTAACTACATATTATATTGCCACAAAACCAGTTTTATATAAATTTCAATCTATTGAAGTACTCAAAGCAAGCTCCTAAACAATTTTCATCCCTTCCGTACAAATTACATATACATATGTACGTATATCCATAAAAATACATATGCATGAAACCAATCAGTGAGGCATACAATTTACGGCATTGACTAGTATTCCAAAATAACCATAATTGCATAAACCTACATACAATATTTTTGTGTTGAGTTCTATAATCATATGTAGGCGTACATGCATTGGCAACGCTTAACCTTGACGAATTTGCAAAAACTGTCAGTAATCAAATTGGTAAATGAGTAGCGCAAATGGATATTCGCTGATATGATGGTAGTTGTTGACATTGGCAATGAGTACGAGAGCGTGAAATTCTTCAATTAGGCAGTGAAAGATTGAATACGAAATTACAGAAATTGCTGCCAAACATATTTGTGTTGACTTTATATGGAATTGTTGATATATATACTTATACTTTATATGAATGGATGAATCGTTTTAGATATGAAGCGTGTCTATGCTAGACTCCTACCGAGCAACCTGAATCTCTTTCAAAAACGACTTTGAGTAGACAGCGCAAAAGAGACGCTTGACAACGTAGTTGAGAACACTTCATTCATCTAACGCCACTAATGCGAAGAGACGTGGGCTTATGCAAATGACCTCGAAACTGTCCAACAAATAAGCGACATTCGCTCGAAAAATTAGCCGAGACTGAAACTAACATAATTCGTTGAAAGCGCTCAAGGCCATTTCAGCCAAAACTTAAAATAAGTGCATGGAAAATTGGATTAACTGTTGGAGCGCTTGTATTGGTGATCATAACAAGTTGTAGTAAAATAAGTGAAAATGTTGTTTTTTATTAATCCGGAACAAGTTTGACCCACCATCAGATAATAAAACAGTAATAACTATCTCCTAGTTTGAGGGGCAGGAATTGATAACCGAATCGAATAAACAAAATGTATCGGGGATCTCGAAACCGTTGATAAGGTCGAGAAAATATGTATGAACATATATGGATATTTAAAGGGTGTATTTTTGAGTTACTGAACTTTTGCGCATCCGCCTCTGTGCAGCAAAAAACGCACGTCAACAAACACAGGGAAGGTACGATGTTGAGAAGCTCCAATCACAAACGACATCCGAACTATTTTCTGCTCGACTTGCAGTCCTGCTCGGTATAAGACAACTATGGGACGGTATTTCAAGCTGCTTAAGTACAGCTGCAAACGAAAGCATTGGTTTTCGGAAAAGGAAAAAGAACATCTGGCGAGAAGTGCGCATCGCAGTGGAGAAAGAGAGTACCTACCTCGCAGGGTTATAATCGACCACAACAGGTGCAGGATAATAGAGGACCGAGAGTTGAAGGGGTAAGCGAGACGCGTTTGCAGACAAAAAAGGGAGAGGCCGAAATGGGAGAGTATGAAGAGCTTGACAAGCTGGCCGACAGAAGGATTCAATATCTTAGCATACCCCTAACGACCGCCGTCAACAAACTGATTGGACCTTATCAATGTGACCTCAGGCCTAGGAAATCAAAAACTGACCAAATATTTACCATGCGCCAAATCTTGTAAAAAACCCGTGAAAGAAGAATCGACACACACCACCTCTTCTTCGATTTCAAAGCTGCTTTCGACTGCACGAAAAGGAGCTGCCTTTATGCCGCGATGTCTGAATTTGGTATCCCCGCAAGACTAATGCTGCTATGTAAACTGACGTTGTCGTCCGTGTGACTTTTTTAAGCTTCTGTTGAAAATAAACTGAGCTGCAAAGCTGAAAAAGAAGCTACAGTCTTTGCAAGTTAGTTTTGCTTTCTCCAGACAGATAAGGAAACGAAGTAAATAGGTCTGATTGAGAACGAGGACAAAACGAAATATCTTTTGTTATCAAACAAACAGTAGTCACATTCGCGACTTGGCTCTCATGTCACTGTTGACAGTTATAACTTCGAAGTTGTTGATAATTCGGTCTATCTTGGAACCAGCATCAACAGCAACAACAATATCAGTCCTGAAATCCAACGCAAAATCACTGGCCAACAGGTGCTACTCTGGGCCGTACCTCAACAAAAGTAGTCTAACTCGGAGACTTACTGAAAAGTTCATAACTGCTGTCCTAAAAAATTGATGAGTGAGAGCAACCTACTGAAAACTTTAGTACTTAAACGAGTGATATTGCCTCACGTCCAAGATTGGGAGTCATTTAGCTACAGCGCTCATAACTGAATACATCCTTGGATCCATTTTCATTTTTGAAATAAAGCCTTCACATTGACAAGCTTACCAATCAGGATATTTCACAGCTTTCAATTTGGAAAGCTATGCCTCTAAAGCACCCTATATATTCGTTAGTATTGATGTGTTTCTCATCCACTGCATTCAATTCTGAGTGAATTGGAAAGCGCACTAGCATTCTTATCGTTTGCTCTTTAACTTTTATTGTAATTATCATGCTCTCTTTTCAATTCATTTGGCAAATGCTTTCTGCTCTGCGAATTTTAATGGTTTCCACACATCATAAGCTTTTGTTTAATCGAAACACTTTGCTGATTATGTGGATCTGGTATTTTACACTTATAGAGCTATGCATATCCATATATGGAACAGTAGAAGTGAATGTGCTTAAGATATTTAAAAGCATATTTGAAATTTTAAACGAAATTCAATATGAGGGTGATGATACAAAAATATTTAATAGTTTTATTATCTTCTTTCATTTTTGATAACATCAGAACTTTGTATAGATATGAGAATAGAATGATGATTTTCGCATATTTCTCCCGTATTTAAAGCCTAACTAGAGATTTTTGATACATAGTAGAAACCTGTCAACTTTACTAGTTCTAAGTTAATTTAGAATCAGTATTATTCATCAGAACGCACGTAATTTTTGAGGAAATTTTTCGAATGTATATTTTTGAGTCTCATTCGATGCTAAAATACTGCTTTTTTTAATCAAATTTTGGAATATTTTAGACTCACTCTGGTCTTTAAGGACAAAACTTTTTTCGCTTGGCTTGACAATTGAAACTTTAGCAACGAAAGAAGAAGACAAAGAGTTTAGCAGAATCGACATTTTCCTTTCCATTGTTTTCTCCAAAAATAGCGACCGTCACTTGGCAAAGCGTAAAAAGATGAGATTTCCCCAGTGTACTCAGACAAAAGCGTACATCGAAATGTTCTGTCAAAGCAAGTGTCTGAAGCAAAGCGAAGTTAAAGTTATATGCAAATCAGCCACAAAGATATCCGTGTTCTTTGTGGCTGATTTACATATAAGATATCCGTGTTCCTTGTGGCTGATTTACATATAACTCAAGAGAGACTATTTTTTTGAATTAAAAGTAAAAACTTACAATATTGTCTGGCGGTCGAAAAAAGTACTTTAAAGTTGACAAAATGGTACCATTTAAAAACAGTAGGGCTTTATGAAAAATTACAATTTTCTTTAGCTTTTATCTATATATAAAAAAAATGTTTGTCACGTTGTTTGTAAAATTAGCCAACTTAAAAGATAGGATAGTAAAAACAGCTCATAAATAAAGATACAGCGAAGGCTCTATTAAATAGACGCTCTATTAAACGGACAACTATTTTGACTGGACAGAAACGCTGATAACCAGACATTGAGAAAGTAGCCTTCATTTCGTTATTTTTTCCATTTCCTTATTATTTCTATGAACATACAGTATTCAAAATTAAACCTCAAGTAGTTATAATCCCTTGGATGCTTATACAGAAAAAACGTTTTCCCCCTTTATTTGGAAATAAAATTTTCACTGTATTGAATAGTTTATTATATGAATAATAGTATACAATGTAAACTACAGCAAAGCATGGCCTGATACACTAATACAATATATGAACTGATGGAACGGGATTTCTTTGATGGTGATTCGAAGGCTGTAGCTCAAAAACTTATTACGATATCGATTAAAAATTTTAGTATACTAAGCTAAAGGCACGAACAATGAACAAATATATTCCGAATACGTTCTTTCCTTTTAAAGAAGTTGCGCATTTCGCGGCTGCCATACAAATTGGACGATCAGAAACAATTGCTTATATGGAAAACTTTTTCATTTTACGAGATATCTTTAAACTAATTTGCATAGGTTATTACCCAAAGAAAATATATAATTTTCGAATAAATTGTATAGATCGG
>NW_017535430.1:329052-393762 GCF_001853355.1 Bactrocera latifrons
TCTTTAAGAAATTTTGCATAGGTTATTACCCAAAGAAAATATATAATTTTCGAATAAATTGTATAGCTCGGATAATTATAGCATATAGCTGCCATGCAAACTGAACAATCAGAATCAAGGTTTCAATGGAAAACTTTTTCATTTGATTAGATATCTTCTAGAAATTTGACAAGGGTTATTTTCTAAAACAATAATAGAATATCTGAAAAAATTGTAAAGATTGGTTAACTATAGCATATAGCTGTCATACAAACTGAACACACAGAATTAAGTTTTTGTAATGAATACTTTATATTTGTATTATTATTTTTTTTCAATTTCACATGTGCTCTTTTAGTATAATATGACTTAAGAGTCGCACGTATGAGATAATTTTCGTAATCCTAAAAGTATTAACCAATAGTCCTTTATTGACTTTTTAACATGCATATTAGTCAAATCTCAATTACCAACCCAGAACAAATCGAAAAATCGCCTTACACATTTCGAAGTTAATTTCTCTACTTTCATGATTAAAGAGATTTAAAAAAAAAAATTTTGAAAGTGTTGGAATATTCAAAAAATTTGATATCCGTATATTTTAGTTTACTTGTAAAGACGCATCCCCTTAACCTTACAGTAGGCACTCAAAAATTTACCAAATCTATTAGCCATTGACTCGTGCGATATGAATATGTATATGTAGCGGTATTATCTATGCACTCGAAAATCCACTTATTCAATGATAATTTAATTACGAATTCAATATGCAGCGAGGCGTGAAACATGCAGATTACTTTTATGACTTTTATCGATGCTGATCAAATGTGAGCACAGCAAATGCATTCATTTATTTTACTGTCATTTAGCAAGCGTTGCTATGATGCCATATGAATTTTATTTGCCGTTACTTTTTTCGCTACTTCCGCATTGTGTCGGCGACAAGCAGCAGACGCCTCCGCCACATGCACAATAGATGTGAAAAAATATGAAATCACACAAATTTAAGTGTGATATAAAATTTACATATGTGGACTTGATTTGTGTGTGAGTGTGTGCGTGTGTGAGAGCAACGGAAACAGTGTGCTGTGAGGGTGCAAAATGATTTTTACAGTTGGACGCGCGCACACTTTCAACTTGCTCGCAATCACGCGTGAATATATGTCAATCGGCGGCAGGCATTCGCACACACACACATACGTACAAACATTTGTATGGCAATTTGCATAAAATCTCGCTAAAATCGCGCGGTACACAGCCGGTGCACGACACTTTCCCAGAACTTTCGGTCTGCCAAAGCAATAATCGCATTCAACTCAATTAACACGTATACGCCATGGTGCAACAAGGCGATCAAATTAAACAGAAAATGCAATTCACATGCACTTGCATGCCTCTCTATGTGTGTCTGTATGTGTTGTAGTAGTAGACAGAAGTGACATGAGCAGACTGCCAACAATGACAGTCACAACAGCGGTCATCACGAGCTTTAGCACCGACGTCACCAGCGCATCACACACTGCAGCAGACAGGCCAACAAAAACACGAATCAAACTACAACAAGAAGAAACGCATGAGCATGGCGGGGCACAGATGTCATGGTCGTCAGCAGTCGGACCGTTGATGCTCCAGCACAGCTTTTGTTGTCAGCTGCATTGCGTTGGCAAATTGTCATCAGCATTGTTGCATTCAGTAACTGCTGCCGTCACAGACGTGCTAGCTCCGTTATTTTTATGCTATTTCCACATGTCATGCGTTTGTGCGCTGCTTGCCTTCCAAAAACTTTAGTCTAAAGTTCATTTACGGTGCTTATTCGATAATTTGTCGTTTGTGGAGTGAGTGTATGTGTGTGTCTGTGTGCATGTGTGTGGTTGAGTGTTCCTGTCACTTTACTACCGTTGGCGCATTACTTTTGTCCAACTTCTACAATGGCAATGAGTGAATTGCATTAAATCAACGTCCACACATACACATACATACACGTATCTGTGTGCATATTGTATCGAGAGTTACAGACCGTCTGCGTCAATGCAAAATTTCCATCAATGTGGGTATTTATGTGCACTTCTCGCTCTCTGTGTGTACGTACAATATGACGACAATTGAAAGTTTCAATTTCAGTCAAGTCCACTAATTTCCACTTCATTGTTGTATGCTGCTTTGAGAAGTATAAAGAAGTATAAAAAAAATATAAAGCGCTTTTGACATTCTCGCGCTGTGATTGGACTCGAGACGAGTGCACTTGTCAAAAATAACTTCATAAAGGCTCCCGAAATGGTTGTAATAATAGCTGGGAAGCCTAAAAATGAAGCTGACATCTTTTTGAACTTCAGCGAAATAACAATGAAACCTTTATTCAATTAAATCGGCACAGAAATCTTCTATAGTGTCACAAATATAAGATAGTATTGAGATTTTCGTGCTCAGCAGTTATAAGATCAATGCTTGAAGAAATTTATGTTACCGTTGATTTCCGAAGTAATAATTTTAAAAATCATGTTGTTTTGTTGTTGTAGCGGTAGAAATCTACCGAGTTGACAGTCCTTGGCTGGATGCAAGTCCAGATCCGTTTCGGTTACATAGGTCCGATAGTCGTGACAGCGGATTTAGAAATCATCAAATCTATCTGTTGAAATTTTTAGTMCTCAAAACCGCATTAACATCATCACAACAACTATGAACTTCAAACTTACAGATTGAATATGCAATTCATAAATTGCCTAGACTTTTAAAATTATAAAAAAGGAAAGAAATTCATAGCAGATTGAAATTCAACGCAAACGAAAGGTCAATTAATAATCTTTAAAGCAAAAGTAATAAATAGGCGATTTGAAGTCGGGAAGAGGGAGTGATTGAATTTTTAAAGGTTAAGGGGTCAGTATGGTGATCTGCCCTGTTTTTTTACATTTTTTTCATAGAAAATCTCATTTTACAATAGAACTTTTTTCACATATCGTGAGGTATATCGTGGAGTGTATAAACAAATTTTTTTGGAATATTTTGATGACATCTGTCGGAGAAATGGCTGGGTGAATGAGATGCGTTTTTTCACTGGCGGACACGATTTCTCATTTTTGGGGCATCTGATACACAAACACCCAATTTAATCTTAAAAAGCACCTGAATGGTTATCATCCTTACTAGAATCATGACAAAATTTTGATAAATAAAAAAGTATTTAGCGTTGTTTTTTTTTTTTAATTTTTACATAAATTTTGTCATAACATTATCAATAAATTATAAAAAAATATGCATTTAGTAGGGATGATAGCCAGACCGGAATCAGTTTAAAAAAGGATGTTTTCAGAAAAACGCGTTTAAAGTTTGAGGTGCGCACTCCGAGCGCTACGAACGTCGAGCCGTATTGTTATGTTTGGTCCTTTTTCGAAACCTTTCAATGGTAAAGTAGGTTTCTACGTTCATTTTAAGCATATAAGGGAACAGAAATTGCAAAAAAAAAAGAACAGAATTGGAAAAAGATTACCCTACTGACCCCTTAAGAATAGTTCATCTCAATTTCCGGCAAAACTACCTATTTGAAAATTTCAGATTTTTTTAAATAAGGCAAAAAAAAATATATGTAAACAAAAAATACAGAATTTTTGGGATAAAAGATGGTAGGTTTCCATCAAATTGTGTCAAAAACTCATAACTGGACGAAATCGGACATCAATCGCGCCTACTTCACTATATAGCACAATTTTAAATTTCACATGATTATTTCACTATCAAGCACATAAGTAATTAAAATGACGGGATAAGATTCCTTTAAAGTATGTCATCTTATGACTAAAAACTGTCCAAGTCCCCAGTACTTATAGTTGACTTTGGACTGAAAATATCGGTCAATGTGTGAGATATTCAATTGAAATTCAGAGAAAATCCTTCCCTCACAATGGTAATTTTGTGCATAAAAAATGGATTAAATCGGGTGAATACTTCCCTGAGCCCCCATATACCTAATATAAAGATTTTCGAGTTTATGTTGGATGCATCGGCCAATATTCGAGTTATATCAATGAAAATTACAGAACATGTTTTATATATAAAATATAATTGGGCGAAAGCCTGACCTAGTACCCATATAACTAATATCGGGTTGTTTGAACATCCGTCTGACTTTGCTTTGATTGCTGATTGTGCGATGTTGGTACCTTGAAACCTAGGGAACAATTTTTTTAATATCCGGCATAATAATATTTAATAGATAAAGTCCTATCCATACTACTAAATATACTACGTATACCAATTTTCGTTTTTATACCCTGAATAGCGTATATTAAGTTTGCCACGAAGTTTATAACACCCAGAAGGAAGCGTCGGAGACCCTATAAAGTGTATATTTAAATGATCAGTATGTTGAGCTCAGTCGAATTAGCCATATCCGTTTGTCTCTCTGTCCGTCCGTCTGTCTGTATATACACGAACTAGTCTCTCAGTTTTTAAGATATCCATACAAACTGAACGATCCTAATCAAGATCAGATTACTATAGCATATAGCTTGCCGAATTTGTCGATCAGCGTATGAGTTATATTATATATAGTATAAGTATGTTAATAAAAATTGCTTGCAAAAGTACTTAAAGTATTTCCCTGACTTTGATTCCTTTATATTGCAAGAGTATAAAGAGCATTAAATATTCGGTTGCACCCGAACTTAGCACTTCCTTGCTGCTTTTTCTTTTCTTTTCTTTTTTTTCTTATTTACATGAATATACTGTTGATATTGATATAATCTAGTGCTTCCTTAATTAGTGATTATAAATATCATCCATCTCACTTTTAACGCTCCTCTTCGTTTTGAATTATCGCTATGGGCCTAAATTCGTGGCTGAATTCATTCAAAAAATTTCAGTACTCCACAGGTAAGTTCTTTAATACTTATACTTAAGTAATTACAAAAAAAAACATTTCTTTTGATATATATAATATTAATTGTTTCCATATAAAAAATTATGAATTTTGTTTTCTTTTACTTTGAATACAATTTAAAGAAACAAAACTTTATCATAAAGTGATCATAAATAATATATGCACTACTGTGTTGTTCATACATATATCAATACTATACTTATGCTCGTTTGCTTCATATAATCACCATTATTTTACGTTTTATATGCTAAACGAAATTAATCAAGCACTTACTCGCCTTTTCTAATCAGATTCAACTCTAACTATTATCACATTCTTTCAAAACACAATTCTCTATATTAATATATGTACATACATATATATATGTATATAGTATTTAAATTTATAAGTAACTTTTGAGACTTAAGTGCATTCTCGGAGCACTTTAAACTGTCACAACAAAAACTTCAAATTTAAATTGAGGGACCACAATCGTCCAACATACATGCATATGTACATAGTTCTATATAGCGAATCGGTAAATGAAACTATGCACACATTTAAATGTAAATAATTTGTTTGACTAACTAAGTGAAGATTCGGGAAAATATACCTATGTATATATTAATATATAATACATAATTCTAAACATTGGAAAGAACATATTCATGGTGCGTATGTCAATTTCAAATTTTAAACACTCATATGATTGTAATTGAGAGCGTGAATGAAATTAATACAGTCCGTGCACAATGGAACAAAGTACAAAAAGTTTATATTGAATTCGGGAGAAAATGTTCTTTTTTTTTTTTTTAATTAAACGGTAATAAAGATGATTTGAATAATTTTTGTATAATACTTAATTAAGGGTTGGCGTATTTGGACAACCGTGAGATATTAATTATAGTTTTAAATTAAATATTTAAAAAAAAGAGAAAAATATTATTATATTATTCTTTTAAGACTGTTTTTTACTTTTTATCTTCATTTTTTGGTATTCAGAAACTAAACAAAAACTTTTGTAAAGTGATCAAAACAGTCATCTACCAAGGAACAGTTAATATGTTCTAATATAAATATACTTACCATGCCGAAAATCCAAAATGTAATGGTGCAATCTTTTTTGAAATATATACCGTACTAGTTTTTAATAGAGGATAATCGACTTAGCACACCTTTCCACTAAAATTCTATAATAAGCTACCAAAACGATTATTCTTCTGTTTTTTTAACCTCTTCTTTCATAATTTTTTGCCTGTAAGTGACTTGTGCGTAATTAATGTAATCAGACGTCCGAGAACCAATGAAATAAAACAAATAAATTTTACGTCTGAGAAAGCTCAAAAAGCTATAATAAAATGTGAATAAAATAAAAGTCGTGTGCACCGGAGCTATAATACATTTCACTGGTACATTTCTTAAATCAGAAAAGGGTATAAAAAGTTCTTTATCTTCAATCTGATAGATCAATTTGTATGGCAGTTATACATATAATATAGTGAGTGTAGCGCTAGGTTGAACAATAATCCATGTCAAATTTCAAAACTGAAAATATCTGAAAATGTCAAATAAAAAAATTTTCGATACAAGGTCTGGATTTCGGTCGATCTGTCTGTATAGTACTGTATGTATACGTGTAGTGTACATATGTAGTGGTTCGATATCGGCGGTTCAGACAAATTAGCAGCTTCGTTGGGAGGAACGGACGTGTGTAAAATATTAGATAGATATCTCAAAAACTGAGGGAATCAATTACACCACACTTCGATAATCAAAGGAAACTGTCAGCATAATCTAGATTTTCGCCCAATTGATCGTCTGTTTCCAGATCGTAAGTATAGATTCAAGACTTATCGCTAGTAATAATAACACCCAGGTAGTCGAAAAGTATGCCACTATTTTTCGGACAAATTTTGTGATTTTGAAATAAATCGTAAAATAATTGATTTCGCTGATCCCTCCGATATCTCAACTATCCCAATATGATCTCTGAACCCTATTTCAATAATTTTTACTAATCAAAAAAACTTCCTTTCGACAAACAATTATCACCGAGTGCCTTTTCTAACATTCCGAACTTTCGGCACCAGAAATTTGATTCCTCACACAAATTTTGATGGAACTTTGTGGAATAATTTCACTCAACGTAAAAATCGCCGAAGCACTTTACGTACTTGAGGAAGACAAGCGTAAACTAAACTCTAATGACTATTACTGTTTTTTGCCAACAGTAGTAAGTCGAAAACGAATCGTCTAATCGCTTCCATTGGTTTCGGCCTATTTTGTCCATACATACTATATTCCTCCGTACAATGAGTTTTCAGTTTTGCGATTGTGTGATACGTGTAATTTCATCGAGCCGAAAATCTTCGAATTTTTTTTGCGAAATTCCACAGAATTTTGAAAGGCGATCATACTGTGTAGTGTGCCTCTTAAACCGATAACACTAAGAACATTGATTAATTATTGGTGCCAACTTATTTTTGAATCACTTAATATATATACTTAATATATATATACTTAATATATATATATATATATATTTTTTTTTTTAATTTAAAATCTGATTAGAAAACATTTAAAAAGATTTCAAATAAAAGACCAAGTTTACTCGTATCTGCGTTTGTATGTATAAATATTCTTCTAACGTCCCAACTGTCACAATTTTGAAGCTTAATTGTTCTTCTGCACGTAAATCATATTTCATATGTTACTAATACATATGTATTAAAAAATTCAGTAATTTGACTAAATAATCTTAAATTCTGCAATTTGTTAATCTCCAACGGGAATGTGTGCTTGTTCAAGCGTTTAATTGCTTCATGACTAAAAAGTAAAAAAAAATTCTAATCTACAAATGTGCAAATACCGACACACCTGCAAACGGCTGGTCACACATTCTCACACGAGAGTGTGAGTGCTTTCATGTATGAACTTGAGTTTTGACCATCAGCGTACATTTGCGGAGAGAAAAGAATTTAAATGCTGTAAGCAATAAATTTGCGGCAAGACGCTTTAAAACACAGCATTAAATCATTTCTAGCTTTTACTTCTGATTTTCCTGTGCTGTTGCTTAAATGCCACTTCCTTTCTCTTTGATTATTATTATTATTTTTTTTTTTTTTTGCGGAACGGCATTTTCAATTAAAAATGTGTGTGTTTGTATGAGCGTAAAATTTTTTTTCTTACATACATACATCTTTATAAATATATAAATGCATATAATTGTTATATTGACAATATATTTTTCAATTATTTCTCTATTATTTAGTGGAAAATTAAAATTAGATGTGTATAAGAGACAGCTTTAAAACACAGCATTAAATCATTTCTAGCTTTTACTTCTGATTTTCCTGTGCTGTTGCTTAAATGCCACTTCCTTTCTCTTTGATTATTATTATTATTTTTTTTTTTTTTTGCGGAACGGCATTTTCAATTAAAAATGTGTGTGTTTGTATGAGCGTAAAATTTTTTTTCTTACATACATACATCTTTATAAATATATAAATGCATATAATTGTTATATTGACAATATATTTTTCAATTATTTCTCTATTATTTAGTGGAAAATTAAAACTTTCAATCATTCAAAGATTTAAAATGAGTTTCAAACACATTTTCTTCCATGAATCCATAAAAATCGTTGTATTACGGAATGGAAAGTAAAAATTAATAACCATGGAAATTTGAGTAAGCGAGAGTTGTGTGCCACATTTTCCGTTACTGCTGCTCATATTCATGTCGACAGCACATTCATAAATTGCAGATAGTCACAGTGATAAAAGTGCCAAAGTCGAATTATTACACTATAAAGTTATTGCCATAAACCAGGTGCCAAATCAAACATACTGGCCCAGATTATTTTACTATCGCAAAGTATTAACCCACCAGCCAAGGGTATATAAAGATTGCAAGTGGAAAAGACGATTTTAGCAACAAAACCAATACTTTAGGCTTTGACTTTCAAATGTTCCAAAATCGAGTTAGGCTCTTCAACGTTTTGACACGTATGCTAAATTCATTCCACTAATCTTTCCCACCCTGCGCACTGTAATCACTTTTTATTTTGTGTTGAGTACAAAAAAATATTGTCTAATCCGTTATGCCGCGGAGCTTATTGAGATTTATGTTTGGAGCGCACAATTGACACACACGCATATAACGTTACATACAAGCTGATGTATGCCTGTCAAACAATTAACACCCTCAGCGATAAGGCTTATTGTGTGGTCACTTCCAGTGGGGTACCATAGTCTGAACTATTTTATGCCTTCTGCTATAAAATAACGTAACTAAAACAAGTCATTTATAGGCTCATTTGTTAGTAGTTTATTTTTGGTTAAGCGAGGGCTAAGATTATGTTTGCTTGTGTACTTACTATCACGCTCTTTATCGCTTTTATACCCGGCATCCGATTTCAGTGTGTCGTTAGAGATATTTCCAGTCAAGTATTCAAAAAACTGAAGAAAAAAGACTCTATTTATTTTAGCAGTGGACAGTATTGACAACCGAACAAAGTATTGACAAACAATAAGGGATCTACAAATAGCTATCATACCTTCTTGCAGTGCATTTGACAATAAAACGCATTATTTGAGTGCAAGTTTTGTTTATAATTATCACGAGTATCTGACAGTTTGTTTGGACTTAGACGTGTCGCGATCTTATAGTCTTTTCGCACAGCCAAATTATTTTAATATATTAAGATTATAATTAAGAAAGCAATCCTTGCCTTTCGCACTGCTGGCTACTCGATTAACGATCAGCTGTTATACTTGCTTGTACTCTTCGATGTGCATTTATTCTAACGATTATAATGCATCAGCTGATTTCCATTTTATCAAAGAACAATTTTCAATCCGAGTAATAATTTCGGAGATACAGTCTTGAGATCAACTGATGATAAACACGTCAAGAAAATAAAGAAATTTGTGTTTCAGAATCGACGATTAACAGTCGGAGATCTTACTGTCATCGTTGAAATATCGGAAGGATTAGTGAAAACCATTTTTTTAAATCTTTGGGAATAAGAAAAGTGAAAGTACGTTACAAAATCACTCAATTTTTTTCGAAAATTAGTGTCGCATTAACATCTGCGAAACAATGATTTTCCACTACCAAGATAATATGAAACATACTATTATTACTAGCAATGAGTCATGTATCTATGCTTACAACTCTGAAACACACGATCAATCAGTCGAATATCGTGGCAAAAGTGAGTCAAGGTCGACAAAAACATGTCAAACCGGGTAAAAAATCAAGGTTATGTTGACAGTTATCTTTGACTATCGAGGCGTGGTGCACTACGAATACCTTTCGAAGCAAGAATTATGGACCGACAAATCTTGGTGTTTGTACCTGATAGTAGCTCCATGTGACATTATTACACTTTCAAAAAACAGCACCAAACAATTTTTTTAGATGAATATACAGCTTCAACAAATGTGCACTAGGTATAAAAAGTCTATTTCCGCTCTCCAACACACGATTTTTCTCGCGTACGTCGCTGCTCTCATTAATTTTTTATGTTTTCTCATTTGATGGTTGCATAAAGAAACGATTTTTTTCAGAAATCTAATATTTTTTTATTTATTTTACTTTGTCGGTAATACACTTCTCCATTTCATTTTTATTTATTTTTTATAGTGGCATTTGCCAACACTCACCTATCATATCACTATTTATTTATGTATGTGTAGACAAGTTATTGTTTACGATTTGCACTCGCTTAATGTATTCCTTTCAATGAACCGTTAAACTAGACTAAATTGTTGTTAAATTTCTAAACAATAAATCATGTCCACATAAGCACCGCTTGTCAGACGCTAGAATTACACTACTTTTATAATGGACTAAAATACCTGCGTGTATGCATAAATACATACTGATATATAGTAAATGTAGATGTGTGTTGCTGTATGGATTTGTGTCAGTTTACTTATGCAAAGTCATGTTGGAATTAGAGTGTTTGAGTAACTGTTTATTTTAATTTTCGAAATACATTATAAAACTGTGAATAATAGCTGTAAACTGCTTCAAATGCCCGTATCGCCAATCTCTTAACCTAAGCCGATAACTCGTATGAAAATTAAACCATAATATATTCGACTGTTTTCGATAATTTAGAAATTTTCAGCTAATAAAGAGTTTATCCATATACTTTCTTTAAGCGTTTATGTTTTTTACCCTTAGGTATTTAACAGATTAACAGTTGTATAATGCGCTATAAGATACTTTTGGTTGAGACTGAGTATGGCAAAAACACCAAGCTATCCTTATTTATTGCCTCATATTCTAAATACAATAGTCGACATCTGCGATTCGTCACTTTTCTGATTGCACAGATTAACCTTTACTCATTTTACAAAAAAATTGTAAAGGAGAAAGAAACGAATAAGCTTAACAGTTAAATTCAACACTTACTCTCTCTCTACCTATCGGATGATGTCAGTCTTATTTAATACCAATAAAATGTTCGAATCACCACTCAACAAATTTTAATTAAATTAAAAATCTATCCAAAAAATGTAGTTCTGCAACGGCAGAGTATTTCTAGTAGGAAAAGAAACGAAACTACTAGGAAAAAATATTTAAAAAAAACAAGAATTTGGAGGATAGAGACAGGGAGAGAGAGAGAGAGAAAGAGAAATAACACAACAACAATTTTGAATGTAGCGTATAGGAAAATATAGATCCAAAAAATGCAAACTTGTAAGGGTATAATACAGAAGAAATTTCAGATGGGAAATATTGTTATTTAGTTAGATTATTTAATGTGAGTATTTAGTTAGATAGGTTAGGTTAGGTTCAACTCCATCTGATTCCTGAGACGGAGGATGCACCTAAATCGATCACAAGCCTTCACTCCGATATCTGAAAGATATTTCAAATACAGACAAAGATCGTTATATCGCAATTTTATACCCTGAAAAAGGTATATTAAGTTAGCACGATATATGTATGTATGTATCACCTAAAAGCAAAGTCAGGGACCCTATAAAATACTTATTGTCACCTAAAATGCAAAATAACATAAGATCAGTTTATTAGCGAAGGAAAAACGATATTATAGAAACCATTCATATTGAAACAAAATTTGGTTTTGGTTATAAAATGGTTATACATATATTGGTTAATAAATCTGACCACGGTTTTCAGTTGGTTTTTGATGATACGCTGTTTTGCATTTTAGATGACGATATGTATATATGTAAATGATCAACGTGGTGAGCTAAGTCGAATTAACCGCGAACGTCTGCCTATATACGAACGGGTGTCTCATTTTTAGAAATTTCGATCTGAATTGTTGCACAAGTCCTTTTCTATCAAGAAGCTGCGCATTTATTGAAAATACCGATATCGAACCACTATACATAGGGCATAGGACATTATACAATGGAATAAACTGATTATAGGGTATATGGAAAGCTTTTTCTTTTGAAGCGATATCTTAATCAAATCTGCTACGGTCCATGGCAACGATGCAAACTCCGAAGAAATTTTTTCTTTCTTAATGCTTAAGATAGTAATTAAATCTATAGAAAAAAAATATATTTTTCACAGATTTAATTTCTTTTTTTTTTTAATTTTTTCCGTAAGTACAATTGCCGAAAAGGTAGACACGCACTCATCGCAGTCACCTATGACAGCCGGCAGAACAACACAAGGAGCGCATTTCTCATGCCATTTTAAGCTTATAAGGTATACGTTTTCATACAAATATGTCCATATATGGTGCACATAGGTATCGCTGCATAAGTAAAAAGATAAATGTGCGACACAGCGTAGTGAAATGAAATAGGTGAGCAAAGGGAATAGCATAGTAAAATGCTAAACTTATAAGTAAATAGAAACGTACGCTTGGACGGAGAATGTACACGGCATCCTACTAACACACAAAGTCCTTACACAATGTATCACTTCACATGAAGAGGTAAACACAAAAGTAGGCTAGCTCAGCTGTCAAACAACGAGATGACGGGACAAAGTGGTATGAGTGAAATGTTGACGAGCTGGCAAGCTGTGATGGGAATTATGCAAAATGTGGCGGGGATGAGTGTCATGCTGTGGTTTGGGGACGCGTGCCAAAAAATCAAGCAAAAAACAACTTTCACGGATCACGTTGCCCATCAAAAATCGCACGACGAATTTTCGGCAGAAAATCTAAGTATGAGGTAAAATTAAGGTAAATGCCAGGCAGGAAACAGAATGCCATTGTAGGAAAATCGTCTATTAAACTCACGAAGTTTTAGGCACCTGAAAACTTAGCAATCATTGAGAAAACATTCAAATTTTGAAGGAAATATTAGGTTAGATTTTCATAGCAAAAAGAATTCATGGAGCAGTACTTATAAAGAAATTTGTTTGGATAAAAAATTTAATATATAAATATATAAACAAATATATTTTATGTTAAACAATTTTTAAAAAAGAGTAGAATTTAGTTGGGAAATGTACTCACCAATTAAAAGTCCTATTTATAATTTTCGCACAAAATTTTAACAGCTGCCTTTATTTGTTACAAACACTGGAGGAAATAACACAATTTTGTTGTTTTTGTTTTGTAAATAAAATATTTTTGTTTTATGTATTTATACCTTTTTTCACTGTTTTCAAACTCGACACAATTGCACTACCAAATAGAAAATATTTTCAATTAGGGGCTGTTCTGCATGTCTTACCCTCAAATCTATAATAAATCATTTCGCACTCCAGTATTTTAAAGGCGAATTCAAATTTGGCAATAAATTTTCATTTTGAATCATCAGTAATTTTATTTGGAGTCCTTAATGAGTATCATAAAATTCTGATACTAAAAAACATCCACAAACATTTTATTTTTTTGTTGACAAAAACTAGTATATTTTTTTTATTATTAGTTATTTTTTATAACTTTTGCAATACTCAATTCAATTATTCCGCAAAATTATCAGTACTTTCCTAAATATTTTAAACCACAACTGTAGCACCATATACTGTAAGCTGTGCAGTACATTTAAATCTCTCACTATTAAATGTTTGTTGCTTTCTCTCATATGCGGTATATGTACATAGATTCTTACATACACTATAGCTCTTTTACAAACACATCGTTATACATATGTATTTATGTTAACTACTTTAACCAACGCGTTCACGGCTAGTGTTTATCGCAGCGTATTTATCCGCTTTTGGTCTCAACACGACAACGTCTCAAACTTGACTGAGCCGAACATCCTTTTGAGTAACATTTTTAAAGTGTTCTACATGCTGCCTATGCTCACGAAGCGTATATGAAATTGCCTATATCACGATACTCACAACAAAAACCAAACAAAGTTGGGTGGCCTCTCACCGCTTATCGTTGTGTGTGGCGAGTGGAGCTCCGAAATACCGCCAGTCACTATGTGTATTTGAAATAACTTTACTTGTGTGTAAGTTTGTTGGAAATAAAAGTCAGAAAGTCCAGGAGATTTCTAATAAGCGAGAGCTGTTACGAATGCTCAGTAAATGTTATAAAATCTCTGTTAAAGCGTAAAGCCTTTGCATTGTTATTTGTTGCTACTATTGGCAGTGCTCAGACATTATTATTTACCATAGATTTAACTTTTATTTAATATCGACTTAATTATTTACATACTTTTTTATACATATCATTGAAAAAAATATATCTAGCTTTTGAGAAATGTGTGATTGGACGTCAAAATTATCATACAAAACGAAATGTCCTCTTGAAGGTGGCACAATTTTATGAGACATTTTTCAATCTCATAACTGACTGATAAATATCACTATGTTTGACAACTTATCGAAACATTTCCAGCATGACATTTATTACAACTCCAAGACATGATTTTGCGAAAGAGACGAGGTCTTCTTGCCTGGTGGCTGTTCGTCAGAAAAAGTGACAAATTTTCACTCTAAAATATGTACCGTTATTTCAATATTATTGTTTGAATATAAGATATTTTAAAGCCACTGTAATATATCCCAGTGTAACGCAAAGAATACAACGTTTCGAGTACCTTCATGATAATGAGGCACTTATACAATCCTTCGAGTCACTAATATATATTGTGACTAAAAAGCACCCGGAAATTGTAATTAAATTAAGGGATATTTTTCTAAGTTGGTATGACTGTCGTTAATTATTATACCTAATATGAGCGCGACCTGTCAATCAATTTTTTTACAACAGCTGCTTAAGTCGGTACACCTCAGTAGAGCGTTGCGGTTTTTACAATGAATTAAAATATCGCACAAAGAAATTGTCTCAAATTTTGAATTTCTAACCAAATTTTGTGTGCGGAATCCATGCGAATATTGGAAAGGCTTACGATGAGGATATGGTACTTAGAGAGATGGCAAGAGGGCTCGAACTCCCTCTTGAATCCGTTCGATTGATTTAAGTGAATATTTTGGGTATGAAATGCGTTCATGCTCGACTCGTCCCGATAAAGCTGATTTGTTTTCAAAAGCCAACAACGTAAGGTATACCATTAATCACCCACCATATTTACCAGATTTGGCTCCGCTTTCAGTCGATTCAAGAGATAAAACAAAATTCGCTTAAGGAGCTGAAGGCCATCCTAAAAAGCGCTTACGAAAAGAGTTTTGAGGACTGGAAATTCGTTGGCATAAGTGTAGAGATTACTTTGAAGGCGATAAAATAAATATTGATGAATAACTATAATAAATATTGCGTTTTATTTACAGTTTCCGAGTACTTTTTTCTCACAATGTATAGGGTATGTTTACAGTACTCATAGACTCCTTTGAAATATAAATAAGCTTAACACGTTGCCGAGACACTGAATGCAAATTAGAATTTCAAACAATAATATCAGAAAATTCCAATAAAGTTTGCATTTATTTTTTCTCGCTTATCAGTTAAAATGCTAATTTATTTATTTTTAGAAAACCTCAAGATTGGCATTTGTATTATATATGTTCTATATATGTATGTATGTTATCTATTTACTTGCTCATGCAAATCGCTTGATTTATTTTCATCTTAATGACTAATTAGTGGCTTATCAACTTTAAATGATATTAGGTTATAAGTTTGCAAATTATGAAAGCCTGGGAAATACTTTCAGGTGTGGATATAAAGCAAGCTTAATCGTTTTGTAAACTGTTCCTTGGTAGATGACTCTTTTCATCACATATTATACTTCCCGTCAGCGAAAACTATATTAAAATAATCCTCAAATAAGATATATTTGATATAAATAAAAAAATCAATCGAATAGGCTAAATATATTTTATTGAAATGATGTGTAAAACGCCAAGCAAAGAATCGGGACCACGGTCTAAAGCAAAAGCTTTTCATATTAAGCGCTAAATCACTTAATTTTTAAGAATGCTTGTCCCATAAATTTTACTAAAATATCATACATTTTGACCATCCTAAACGATTTAAAGACAGTTGGAAGTCGGAAATCACTATGTAAGATATAATGTGTCAGAAAAGGTCTCGGATGATTGTACAAACTTTTGACTTTACTCAGGTATACTCAAGCACAGGTTTTCGTATTATCATCGGCCAAATAGAACTCCTTATTGACATTGATTTTTGTGAAATTTGTCGCGGTTTTCTTGGCTTCGGATCGCTTTTTCCTCCATTCCAATGACCAACAATCATTGGAATGGAGGAAAAATGCATGTCAAACTCATAAATCCATGACTCTTCGGCAGTTATAATGCTTTCCATCTATGTGGGATCTAAATTCGCACGATCAAGCATATCCAAACAGACTTGTTTACTGTAATCTTTTAGAAAAAGGGTCAGCTTTGTCCGGACGAGTCGAGCAAGAACGCAAAATCATTCGAACGGACTCTCGAGAGACGTGGCGACCTCTTGCCTGCTCTGTAACACATGCCTTCGAAACCAATCCCGGCAAATTTTTTTACATGGGGCAGCAACTGCGTAAGCTTTTTGAGGTTCCCAATGTGCTTCAGCCGACGATTTCTTTGACTGAAGGAAGAAAATCAACACTCGCGCAAAAGGCGATTATTTCACAAAAACTCGGACACTTCCAAAACTATATGACACATAAACAAAGTCACTAATGTTGAAATTAAGTTTCTTTTGCTCAGGTTACGTTTATCACGCTTTGAGTATATCAAAATCGATGACCACTACCTGCTGGAGCCATCTACTGACAAACAAAGGGAGCTTAGAGGCATAGTCTTGCAGACTCATTATTGGTCTTAAAAGAACAGGTATAAAAGACAATGGAGTCTAGTTGACTACCCCAATCTAATAGAGTGGACGCACTTTTTGTAGGATGTATTGTGTTAATTTAAGATCTCTTACAAAATTTTATTATTACAAGGTGCTTTCCAAAGTAAACAGGGCTTAAAACAAACAGAGAAAATGGTTTTTTTTCAGCAAAATCAATTTAGTTTATTCAAAATAGTCACCATCTGCTTCAATACAGCTTTTTGCACGGTTCAAAAACATGTCGAACGAGTGTTTTAGCTCGTTGGCCGCCAGTATGTCGGTACAAAGATTTTGAATGGTCTATACGTCTGCATAATGCTTGAAATGTCATGAAATTCGCACTGGACAATCGATGAAGGTAGCATATTCTAACGCAGCAGTCGACATATAGATGGCGCCCCAGGGGGCGCTAGATTAAAAAAGTCCTGTTTACTTTGGGACGCACCTTGTATACCGTTCAATTCATCGTATACAAAATAAAATTTGGATCAAAGTCTAACGTATTTGTGCCTGCCCATTAATAAGGAGCTATCAAAACAGCAACAATAAAATATTTATCGATAATAAGGCAACAACGACAATTAAGCAGTTTTTTGTAAAAATTACAATAAAACGAATACATGGCATATACTCACGTGCAAAAATAAACAAAAATTCTACTGGTTCACAAACACACATATACTCCCAGTCTCAATTTAAAGAAAAGGCGCAATATTGCTGAAAACAATCAAAACAAATCCAGCCAAAGCCTGCTGACCTCTTGTTGTGCTTTTTATTTTCATTTTTATTATGTTTTTTTCTTTTCTTCAGAGATTGTCTGTTATCTTTTGCTGCGCTCTTCGCCTCACTCTACAAGTATTTCTGAACAGTCAGTTAGTAGTTGTATGGACCGGACTGGGGCACAAACAAGTGAGCTTATCCTGAACAGTGCAATTTCAGTTGCCTAGGAGGCTGCTCCGGCCGTTTGTTCCGGCTGCGGTGAAAGGGCGAACGGATATGGAAGCGTTAAAATGAAAAAGCGACGGTGGTTTGGGACCTACACTTGGACAATGTGAATAAGATGTGAATAAGTGCGAACGCGAGAGAGCGAAAAATCGATCACACCGAGTCGGAGGCATCACAGGTCTGTCTATATGTACTTAAGTGCGTGTGTTTGTTCCGCTTTGCAGCTGTTTTTTTTTTTATCGAAGGGTGCAAAAACAACGACACGATGAAAAATGAATATGAAAAGAAATGTTTACACGCACACATAGAAACGCCAGCGTTAACGGTTGGCTACACACACACACACACTCACAGATATATACACACACCTATAAATATGCGCCTATAAGCTTGCCCGCCGCGTACGAGACGCTAGTTCGGCACTACAATCCAGTTTCCAGTGCCGTACGCCGTAAAGTATGCTATATATTTTCGCTGTTCTTAAAGTTTGCCATATGTTTGTGCAGCACAAAGATTTTTCACTTCGCACGAGTTGTCATGCTTTGGCTACTTTCTTGTTTCTTTGCTTTCGCAGTAGTAAATTCTTTAGTTTATGGCATAAAAGTAACTGTTTCGGCAGCTGACACTGCTTTTTAATATACAATATATAGAGGAAATGCAAATTACATAATTATAACTGTTGTTTAATGCACTCGCTTCGATTTTATAAACTCAGTCCACACCACGTTAACTTATTGCATAAAATGACGCGGTCTAAAAATTAATTGAAAAAATTAAAATAAATTTGCATTTGCATAAAATTACATTCCAACGTAACAGGATATTTCAGCGTTCAAAGTTATTAAACTATTATTTTTATATTTATTTAACACTCCGCTGATGACCCGCTAACTTCAGCACTAACCGCGTCGAGAGAACACTCACGATTAAATTGCACCCGGGCAGGGAGCCATGCTCAGGTCGGCAAAAGTTATTAATTTTCCGCTAAAGCTTTCTTTGTCTGCTCACATCAGCCGAACGCCAACCACCTGCCAGCTGCAAGATAACCATCTGACAGAACCCCCCTCCCCCCCTCTCTCTCCGCTTACTACTCATTATGTGCACTGGTATTGGAGTGCGTATAACAGTTTTTGCTATGCTTCTCACTGGTTATTTCATAATCTCAGGAATCATGGTATTTTTACAACGTTTGCTTGTTTGTTTACTATAAAAATTTACTGTTATGCTCAGCTCATGTTAAAATATCTGTTAAATGTATTCTCTCTACCGGTTGTCGTACTTTGAGCTTTTCTAAAGGCGTGCAGCTTTTCTGTTTACATTGCAGTGCTTTCTGATTAGCTTACATTGTTTATAACTTTTCCACCTGCTATCCGTTACTTACATCTAGCCACCGAAGTTTCTTTAGCCCTGCTCGTGGTTTTGATGCGCTGTAAACTGCCAATTTCAATTTCTCAATCCTGTTTTAATTTTTTTAAGAAACCTCGAATAAAGTTTTAAAAAGATGTCAACTTAAAAAGATAAACTTTAAATAATCCGCTAGGTGACGCTGTAGCTGAAAAATAAAAGTCATCGAAATCACTTTTAAATCTCTAATGATAATTGCAAGCAGTGGGCTCAACAGTTAATAATCTTTAACCCGGCCTATTTCAAATAATGTGAAGAAAAAATCATTAAATAATTTTCGAGTTACACCCGATCTCCAAAACAACGCTGAACGAAAGGATCTTCTGATGCTGCAATGATTTGGGCATTCTCTGTGTTACTGTTTAAAAAAATTTTAATTTATCTGGAAAGCAATTGGACAGATTTTGTTCCGCCGCGCTTGTACATCGGAGTGTTCGATGGTGCTTTAGCACCAAGCCTTTTTTGGAGGTATCGTCCACTATGAAATTATTCCTCCTGGACCAACCGTTAACGTCAAATTTACGTTTCAAACGAAGGGTCAAACGGGTCCGACAAACATCGCAGCCGATTGTAAGGTACACCACGACAATGTCTAGTAATGAATGATGGGTCTCAAAATGGTTGATGGGAGTGAAGTGTGTGAAACACATTCTGTACCGAACATGCATTTTCGTAATGAATTTTAACGATTTGTAAATGTTGGTTAGGCGTATGTATTTCCATGATGAAATGCCAAACAAAGCTAAACAAAAATAACATGATAGCTTGACAGGAATCACGCGTGATCTATCAAGAAACAGCTATTGAAAAAAGTACTTGTACCTGCTTTCAAATAAAAACTCGTGGTCTCAGCTGGTGTATTACATTAATCATAACTTCACAGCTGAAGTGTAAAGTCTTCTTTTGATTCTACTAATATGTTTTTGAAGCTGGCTTGGCGATCAGTAACAAAATACCAAAGTAATGTGGGAGTACTTAATAGACATAAGCTCTGGGTGATTCATGTTGTTCCTTCTGTTTTGAAAACATACAAATAAATTGACTACTCGTCACCTGACAGTCTTGTGTTTCAGGTTTTAACTAGTTTATATCGCGTTTTAAAAGTTTTTTTTTATTTACAAGTTTTACATATATTATAAATCAGTTTTCCATATAAATATATATGTATATATTATATATACATTTGTATAAGCATTTATTATTAAATATCAGCCTTTAGCATGGAGATCTGCATTCAAGCATGGCTTCGGCGCAATAATGTGGAAATTGTACGCATTTAAGAAGAAAATTGTTTATGCCCTGAAAAATAAAATTAAATTATAAAGTTAGACGAGTAGTAGAAATATTAGATTAAGATTAATCACGTGTGAGATGCAATAAAGCGAGAAAACTTAGTATAAACATTTGCATATAGTACATATGATTCTTAAATATGCATCGAAAAGGTTCTTCCATAGTATATCAGAAACTTGCAAATGCGTTTTCACATGTATAGTATATATATGTACATATCTGTGATTTGAGGGTTTTAGAGCCTCTACAGAATTCCATAAATAAAACTTACATTCCAGCATCCGCAGCATGCCTCAAACATATAAAACAATATGTAAAAGAATGATGCGAAGAAAGCCACAAAAAATGCGACGAATAGTAAAATCAACAGCCAGAAAATAAACCAAAGCGGGTTCTTCATATCTCGGTTACTACTTTTCGAAGAAAACTACTCTGTCTTTTGTTAGTAGACGAGATCAGAAAAAGGTAAATTTCGCTTCTTTCTAAATTTCTAAAAATAATTATGTTTTCAAAAATAGAATGTAAAAAAAAATATTGTTTGACACTCTTCAGTGAATTGAAAGATCAAAAAATGAAATCTGTAAAACAGTTAAGTGTTGCCAACGAATGATTTTTTTTTTACTTTCAAACATTACAATAGCAAAGAACCGTAGCCGTTATCTACATCTATTTTGTAAGACAAAATGGGGACTCTGACGTGAGGTATATATAATATACATATACATTTATATATATATATATATAAATGATCAGAATGAAGAGCTCAGTCGATTTAGCCACATCCATCTGAGGAGTTTTAGGCAACACAATGAGCCGATTTTAACGATCTCAAAACTTTTCGATACTACTCTTTTTGTATAACCTTTTTTCACAACATATAGATCTTTCTTTAATAAAACATCAATCAATATTGATTAAATTTTAATTTTTTTTTTTTTTTTTTTTTTTTTTTTTTTTTAAATAAAAATTATTTTAGACTGAGTAGAAAAATATTTAATGTAAATAGTTGAATGGCTTCATATACGGTTTGAACAATACAAATTCATCCCACTAGTTAACTGTAAAGCTTAAATATTTATATGTATGTAGACACTAACAATTCAAAAATAACAAAAGAAGCAAGTACTAATTTAGTTTAGACCAACATTTATAACGGCGACTTGCATTCCTTCATACCCACAGCGCAGTAGTGGGGGAATTGTATGCCTTTCAACAAAAGGTTGTTCAAACCCTGAAAAACAATTTAAATTAAATAATTCAATAAATAATGGAAACATTGTGCGAAAGTAAAGATTTACAATATAATTTAATTATACAAGTATATACCAAAAATGAGATAGCTATATGTGACATACAAGGTGCGTTCCAAAGTAAACAGAACTTTTTGAATCTAACACCCATGGTAGCGCCATCTGTATGTCGATTGGTGCGCTAGAATCTGCTATATTTATCGATTGTCCAGTGAGAATTTCATGACATTTGGAAGTGAAGTTATAGCGTTTTAAGTGTCAGTATGTTTGTGTTATCGGTGTGAAAATGAGCTTCGAACAAAGAGCCAACATTWAATTTTCTTTTAAAATTGGTAAAACCTTTACCGAAACGTTTCAGTTGATGAAACAAATTTATGGCGATGATTTCCTAACCCGTAACAGAGTGCACGAATGGTTTCAAAGGGGAAATTCCATCGAAATCGTGTGTGAATTCATCAAAAATCAGACGAAATCATCATTGAAATTCATGGAAATGGAATTGACCTTCTTCAAACCATCGATTTATCGCATTTTGACCGAACATTTGGGCTTACGAAAGGTGTGTGCACGGTTTGTTCCGCACAAATTGACTGACGACCAGCAATTGCTCAGAATCCAACATTCGAAGGACATCATTAAAGAGGTCAAAAAGAACCAAATATAGCACCGTGCGACTTCTTCCTTTTCGGAAAAATATATTTGCTCATGAAAGGAAAGCGTTATGCAGACGTAGAGGCCATTCAAAAGTCTTGCATCGACAAATTGTTGACCATACCGGCGGCCATACCAGCCAACAAGCTAGTTCGACATACTTTTGGACCGTGCAAAAAGCTGTATTGAAGCAGAAGGAGATTTTGAATAAAATTAATTGATTTTGCCGAAAAAAACCATTTATTTTGTTTTGTTTTTAAGTCAGGACTTGGAACGCATCTTGTATATCAATGAGTGGATCTGAAATTATTACGATAGGGATTTGAACTTTGGTCCAAAATCTAGTACCAATTTTATTCATATTCAGCGTTAAATAAAATTTGTAAGAAACTTGTCCTCTTAATTTCAGTAAAATATCACACATAATGACCACTACAAACGGTTTAAAGATAGGTGGAAATTCAGATTTTATTATTGGTAGGTAGGAGTGCAGACCTGCTGTAGTTCAGGCTCAATTAGCACTAGCTGTGCCATTTTAATGCCAACCAAAAGTTAAAAATTCTTATTTTAGGTATATGAGGCCTACTACTACTAGTAATAGTACTTGAAATTGATCAAAGGTAGGCGAAACTATGCCCATTATTCAATTTTGAGACCGGCTCCTCTAAAGCCCTTCCGCACTTTCTTGACAACAAATTGTGAGAGTAAAAAAATTACGAACTGTATCAACAATTATACTTAAGTGTGCACTCTGGTATGAGGCTATAATTAATCAGAGAGCAATAATTGATTATTTCTTATCTTTCTCACTTACTCAAAATAAAACAGCTTTCAACGCATTTTAAACTAAATCAAGAAATTAATACGAATGAAATTAAAAAATGTGAAGGGGAAGATCTATCGTTATTCACTCCCTTATCACTGAAAGTGTTTCGCACATGAGTTACGAGTGCCACAGTGATTGGTTAAGTCATAGATTCAGATTGATATATGTTTGTATTATATAGGACCGACTGGCCTCTTGACGTGGTGCGTAATGAATGCAAACTGCTTTATTAAAAGACGGAGAATGACTGCGTCAAAGTGATGTCATGCGACAGTTAATATCTTACTTTTATTAGATCACTGACTCACAAATATTATTTACATTCTTAAATATGCGAGCATTAGTCTAAAATGTT
This sequence comes from Bactrocera latifrons, assembly GCF_001853355.1. Lineage (NCBI taxonomy): Eukaryota > Metazoa > Arthropoda > Insecta > Diptera > Tephritidae > Bactrocera > Bactrocera latifrons. The sequence continues at coordinate 352,816 of NW_017535430.1, forward strand.
TGGGTGTGATCTAACTATCTTGAGATAACCAATGTCACATGTTGTGAGAATTTTTTTAAAATAATTAAAATAAATATGTTGCTCTAAACAAAATGCATGAATTTTTTAATGCTCATATAAGATGCCATGCATGAAAGTATTTTTATTTTGGACTTTTTACTGTGCAGCAACGGGCTCCTTATTCTCTATCACACAATCATACATTTTCCGAAAAAATTATGGATTTTTAAATAGTTTTCGGCCTAACGACCAAGATTATACTCTTTTTTGTTGTTCATTTTCAATAATTTGCTGGATCCGAAGTAGAAACGATAATTACTATTTCCCTTAGTCGAGTCTAAGTTAAGATTTAATATTCATCCGATTAAGAGCTTTGCCAGCTATAACATTGTTCATGCTTTATTAAGGAGTTGGAAGAACTGATTTTTTGAATACGACTATAGATTTTTACCCCATTAATACTGGAATAAAGAGTATGTGTACTGTATTAACTCTATTCAGCAAACCCTAGCCGATTTTATCAAGCTATCTAGTAAGAAGAAAAAAGGAACTAAAACTAACCGATCCAAACTTGGATAGCGAACCCATCTGCATGTATGATCCTATGATCCGACCCCTTCCATACAATACTTTTCCTGGGCTACTATTAAATAACTTCGATGACAACTAACTCGCCAAGCGGCGATTAGATAACCGATACAACAACAAAAACAATAATCTAAGAAAAAAGACCAAACTATTCACAATTAATTAAATTTTATATGTTGGTTGACCATAACGAAGAAAGGAATAGGGCCAAGTTATATTAGAAATCAATTAACATTCAGTATACTGCTATAAATAAGGCACGATCGGGACTCTAACCGCTATCAAACTGAAAATTAGCAAATATTGGGTTCATAAACATTAGCACCTTTGAATATTGGATTTTATGATTCGAAACTAGATGATAAGGTCAGTGGTGGAATTTACTACCTTAAACTTATCTTCCACCAAATACGTATATACCATAAACTTCCGATTAGGTGATAAGCCTATTTCAAGCTGATAAAACAACCTCTCAGATCACGGTATAAGTTTCGTTCGTATTTCCTCAAATAAAGATAACTTGAATATATCTACTCTGACATTTAAGCGGTCAAATCTTTATGACTATGTACTATTTTTTATAGATATATTGCCCTTAAACCAACTTAAAAGACGTCAACAAACGAAGGATACGCCATATACCGACCGCAGTTGACCATGGCTTTAGTAAGGGAACAATACATTCGGACCCTCAGAAGTACGTTAAATTACAAGGTGCTTTCCAAAGTAAACAGGACTTAAAAAAAACTGAACAAATGGTTTTTTCAGCAAAATCAATTTATTTTATTTAAAATAGTTACCTTCTGCTTCAATACAGCTTTTTACACGATCCAAAAGCGTGTCGAAACAGTGTTTTATCTCGTTGGCCGCCGGTATGTCGGTGCAAGCATTTTGAATGGCCTCTACGTCTGCGAATTTCATGAAAATGCGATAAATCGATGTTTTGAAGATGTTCAATTCCATTTCAATGATGATTTCGGCTGATATTTGAGGAATTCACGCACAGTTCTGATGGAATTTCCGATGATCACGGATTTTGATTTCCCCACATGTTGATCGTCATTTATGTCCTCACGACCACTTTGAAAATATTGAAACCACTAGTGCACTCTGCTCCGGCAATCATCGTTATAAACTTGTTTCATCAATTGAAATGTTTCGGTAAAAGTTTTACCAATTTTAAAAGAAAATTTCATGTTGGCTCTTTGTTGGAAGCTCATTTTCACACCGATAACACAAACATACTGACACTTAAAACGCTATAACTTCACTTCCAAATGTCATGAAATTCTCACTGGACTATCGATAAATATAGCAGATTCTGACGCAGCAGTCGACATATAGATGGGGGGGCGTTAGATTCAAAAATTACTGTTTACTTTGGAACTCTCCTTGTATAAGCAACTAAGTTCATATAGAATGCTCACCTTTTTCAAGTCGGTTACAACTCTCTTTGGCTCGCCAAAAATGATCTTACAATAAGGCTTATAAATAACAGGTCAATTGAAATTGATAACCGGCTTGACTTATAAATGGCGTCGAATGAAGATGTGATTGCCGAAACAGAGGCCTACTTTGAAGCAAAGAACGAATTGTAATACAAATCTGGGACCAAAAAAAGTTGAAAGGTCGTTATAATCAATGTATCACTCTTGAAGGGAACTATGTTGAATAAAAAACATTACGAATTTTGCAAAAAAAAAAAATTGTTTTACTATGGTAGGCCGGGGACTTTTCAATTGACCTGTTAAGAATGAGCAATCCCCCAATAAATGCTTTATACCTACATATGTATTTCCACTTGCGGTTAGAGTTGCATCATATACATATATATTATATGTATTAATACTCACCGATAACCCACTAAACAGCACTTCCAATACATAGCATATTATGTATAAGAACGCAGCCAAGAAAGCCACAAAGAATGAGATGAACCAGAAGATCAAAAACCAAAAGATAAACCAAAGTGGATTCCCCATATTGTTTTACAGCGGTTGCGCTCGGTTGTCTGTGTGGTTCAAAAGCTAGTATTGAGTGGGATTGAAGTTTGTGCTGTTGCTTTTGTTGTAGTAGAGGAGTACGAGTTTTATGCTCTCACGCGCTCCGCTGTCACAGTGGCTGGGTGTGTTGTTGTCCTAGGTTAAGGTGAAGAATACTGATGTACAAATGCAGCAAACAAGTTCTATAGGAGAAGATAAAAACAACAAGAGTATCGTATAACATTTGCATTGTGTTTTTTAGATTTGTATGTTCATATGGACCAAAGTATATATTGTATGCATACATTTTGTATTTGTTGCATATGTTTATATTTACATCGGAATTCATAAAAATGATTAAGTGATTTATATAGATTTCACAATTCTAAATAGTTTAAATTAGATTTTCGATAACTAACCGTATTTTTTTTTTTATATCTTGACATTAATATACCTATATGACATACATACATATGTATGTAGACACCTGTTCAAATATTTAAGAATTTTACGGCAACAGCTTGGTTAAACTTTTTTTTGTATTTTGCTTCAAAGTCCCGGTAAGCCAAGTATGCTTACTAATACACATACAAATGTACACATGGTATGTAAGTATGTCTAATTATGACATTTCACCTCCTTTTACTTGAGTCACTAAATTCCATGTCTAATGGCATTAGTTATTAACACAATGATAAGATAAAAATAATTTAAGAAGTTTACGTATGAGTTTCCGCGAGACTAATGAAAATATTTGAACTATAGGAAAAAAATAAAAAATTCCAAAAATTATGTTATGCATATATTTATCGAATAAAAGAAAAAACAACAGGAACGTTGTCATTAAAAATTATCAAAAACGGTCAGTACGGGCAAGGATATTTATGGTTGCGCATAGATTTGTATATGTATATCAGGGTGCTTCAAAAATATATATTTTTTTTTCAAGTCTAACCCCCAAAATCTTTTTATTTGACTTAAATTTGAAATATACCAACAGATCTAATTTAACCCGGACTGGTCTATATAAAGTACATCTCCAAATCGAATGAATTTTACTAGATTGGTACAATCTTTTTTTATACATATTCTTTTGAAGTTTGATCTCCACATGTACTTAGTATGTTGTTTTTGTTTGTAGCGGCAGAATTCTGCCGTGCTATCAGTAGTTGACCGAATCCATATAAATCCAGGTCCGTTCCGGTTCCATAGACGCGACAGTCGTGGGAACGGAGAATACGTGTTTGACAGTGGTTTGTTTACGACGCTTGAAAACAACGAATTGCTTGAAATTTTGTGATTCCCATGAAAACACGGTTACACAATCATAAAAGTATCCATTATCATTGGAGTAGTATAATATTTTTGGGACTCAACTCTATCACGTTCTCTTTGAATGGCACAAAAAAATCAGCGAAGATCGTAAAGTGTTTGAAAAATTGCCAAATGCAACACAGTGCTTGAAAATCGTCGTGTTGGCATCAGAGCGATATCAGAGATTCTCAACATTTCTTATCGATCGATCCCCCACCACAGCACTTAGACTCCGAAGTTTTTGGCACATTCAATCATTCAATGCTACTTGAGCACATCGAAAAACCCCCTTCACTCCAGGGATGATGCACATGAATGGTCGGCAATTAATAGAACTGTTTCGACGTTGAAACTGTCAAATCAAAGAAAAGCAGGGTGGTGTCTTCACCACCTTACTGTTTAAGTAAGCTACATTTCGAAGCTTGACCAAGCACCTGATGGAATTTCCATCACCTCGTGAGCTGATGATTGTACAATATGGGTTCGAATCTTAGTATTACGGTCGATGACGTTTAAATTCCGACTGCCAACAATCTTAAGATTTTATGTGATATATTTTGCCGGTCATAAACTACGCCCCATCGATGTAGGATGACCCCTGAATGTGGTGAAATGCAGACGAAGAAGCTTCATACGTCAAAATACTGCACTCAAAACAAAGAGGCAAAAGAGGCATCCCCTCTTGAAGTTTCCGACAGAACATTTTTTACAACGAGGCCCGCATGTTTTCGGTCAAGAAACATAATGTACTCTTCCCAAAGCAGTTTTTGTGAGATTTCTTTCGCAGAAGCCTTCTTTACACTCGCCTGCCTAAAGCGGGGTCACCTCCTAGGAACATGACTTCAGGTCTTACTTAGATTACGATCGATCAATACGCCGACCAGTCTTCACGCGCAAGTACCTGTCACGCACTGACTATCGTTCACACTGGAGCGATCAATATATCCACCGACTCCCTCTCAGTGAATGGCGTACTTGGAATCAAACCACCACACATTGCGAACGAAGAGGTCGAGTTGCTACGCGAAGCTGGAGTGATCTTTATACAAATTCATTCTAGATACTACAGCAGGTTAAACTCCTCCTTATCCATAATCGACCCAGAAACACCAAATATATCTCCAGCGTGCCATGAGTCTCCACATGACTCTAACATACTTTTTGCATGTACAGCGAACACCGCTCATCTAACACCCCTCTCGCTAAATGTAAAATGTTCGGTTGCACTCGAACTTACCACTTCCTTATTTGTTGTGTTTATATTTATTTAACATAACACATATTTTTTCATAAATTTAAGACCTCAAAAAAGCCAATTAGCGCGTGTTTACTTGTTTTTAATACATTTCCTTTTGCGTAAAAACATTGTACACGTACATACTTACATATGTACATATAAGAAAAAATAAAAAATAAAAACCTGGAATTGTTGAATTTGGCCAGCGCTGTGCGACCTTTCGCAGTCAGCGTAGTGCTCACGCAACAGATCGCCAAATACGCGTTGGCCCCCGACTATGCCTGGAATAACTAATCATTCGACCTTTTTGTTTTTGTTTGTGCTAATTTCTTATAAGAAAATATTTTGCTGCCTAAAATATCAAAACAAATTAAAATTCTCAAATGACAAGTGTTTGTGTGCTTAACCGATACGACTTTGATATGCCAATGTGCCGATTGGAAGCGACCAACAGGTAGCGTAGGTGGGCGGGCGACCGAGCGATGATGTGATCTGCCAGGAATTGAGTAATTACATATGCATTCCGATGTTCTGAACGCAAGTAGGCCAAATGGAGACTAGGGTAATAGAATAAACAACAACATTGCACACTTACTTGCACATACACACATGCAAATAAAGCATACAAAGGGCGGTAACTGTTTACATGACAAATTAATTGTTGCTGTCATATATTTTCTGACTCGTTTTAACATTTGCATTTAATTTTTAATAATTTTACAGTAAAATTATTTAATTCGCACAAACACAAGCACACATACATACATACTTGCATGAGTAATGTCTGTAATTTATTAAATTGTTTATTTTCTGTCCACAACCATTTTTATTAGATCCTCAATTTTGTTTATCATAGCACATATTTATACACATGAGCTCATACATACTGTATATATTTACATATGTATAAATAAATTCGCATATGAACATATGTATGTATATATTTTTCCAACACCTTGCAAATAAGTTATTGCTCTTCTAATCACTGAGACAAATTGACCACTTACGATTACAATACAGTTAAATTGTCTGTCCGAACGTTACTGCGACAAAAATACTACTAACAAGAAGACGTCGCAGGCGTGGGTCGGGTAGTGCTTGAATGGTGACAGTTGGTTGAGATTGTTGGGGCTGTCCGGCACTCTGAGTGCACATACTCATTTCAGCTCTCTGTTTTGCTGATCTCGCTGCAGTGCTACTTCAAGAATTGGCGCTCCCATTAAGATTAAAACGCCTCAATACATGTGTGCTTATATATGTTTTAGTAGTGGGGAAGATATGTTAAAGAAATATACTACACTGTGCAACATGTATAAAATATTATTAAGTTTGGGTTTTTTTTAATGCATAAAAAAGATTCCGCGAAATATACTGTGAATTCAAATCTGGCCAGGTATATAAGATATATGTATGTATGTATACTTGAATTCATAGTGAAGCATTTTATGATGTTTTTTGGGACAAAACCCAAAATCAACTACCTACGACTACAGCCTATGAGGTTTAAACTGCAACTTGACAAGCAAAGCTTCCCAGAACCTTTATTGAGGTTTTCCTAAGTTATAAGATCAAGCTAGAGTCCTGGGTCTGTATTGACGATTATTTTCACCTTTTTAAGGCGGAATGTGTACCAAAACCATCAACTTACCACGACTTTTTTTTTTTTTTTTTTTTTTTTTTTTTTTTTTTTTTTTTTTTTTTTTTTTTTTTTTTTTTTTTTTTTTTTTTTTTTTTTTTTTTTTTACCACGACTTATTTTCAGATAATATTCCTCACGTCCAGTAAAGTGACTACTATTGGTGTGTAGAGAATTTCTTGAAGAGTTTAATATGTTAATCACCACTAACTTCGTCGTTTTTTAGATTCATAGCGACCATTTTAGTAAAACCTTATAATACTCTTTATTGTCGTACACTGTCAAGAGTGACGTGGGAGCAAAGTTGAGAATGCAACGACAGGAGATCTTTCATCTCGCCCTCGGACTTAGGAAGTTGGAACCATGTGTAAAAGTTCACGCAAGTGAGGAAAGTTCTCTGAGCGCCATTCACTAGAAAGAGGCCATAAACAATTATTTTACATACGGCTTAAGCGGCTCACGACTCACGGTCTTAGACCAAGTATCTACTGGGTACCCAAAAACATCCGTTTGAAGGCAAGCTTAAGTAAAAAGGCGAATCATGCCTCCCTAGGGTTGTGCTCTGGAGGCCACGTAAAAAAACATTCCCAAAGAAAAGGTCTTCACGGATGAGAGACCCTCTTTTTGAGTAAATAGCTATGTATAACAAAAAATGCTGAGTACAAGTTCTCAGCTCACTCCGTTCACTTTCGATTCAAAGACCTCGATATATTAAGGACTCCTGTAAGTTGCTACTGATACCGATATGGTGCGAGCATCTAACAGAACATTCGCAAACAGCTTCCTTCGTTGTTTTTTCGTCAGTTTCGTTACGGCCTAAGTCCGTAGAACATTTCCGTAGACGGCTTTAGCAAATGGACCGAAAAATAAATTAAAGAGAGATATTGATATGAAATAACTTCTCTCTTTAAATGCGACAATAAAAAAATTTATTCAGCGATTTGTAAAGTGGTCACACTTGATGAGACTCAGATGCAACGAAAACACCTAGTCGCCAGTCATATCCTGAATAAAATATACGATTTGAGAAAGCCGTCGGTGTGTTGCGTGCAGTGGTTGCTTACTCCGGTCAACCATGAGTCCATTTGACGCTGTTTAAGCGCAATTCGATGAAGCTTCTGCGTAATTTCGTAGCCGACAACGACACATAGTTCCACTGATGCTCACTATAAACTAATGGCCCTTTTCCACGGCAGTCGAGTCTAAGTAACCGGAACGGATCAGGATTTTTACCCGGCCAAGGGCTCCCATCTCGACACCATTCCTCGAAATTACTTTAGTAATGTTTTCTGCCGCTTTAACAAGAACAACAAGACAATAAGTAACTGTCGAAACAGTATAGGTTCCACGGCGAACCTGCTCCGAACAAAGCGAGTAACTTACATACGACGGGCGAAAATCAGAGATCCACAAGATATTTTACAGCAATTACCAAGAGAAGGGCAAAACATTTGCGGAACTCTACTAGCCGGAATTTTTGCAACGATTTGTCGATTACAACTCCACCTTAACAAAACACTGACTCACATCTCCTCCGTAAAAACTGCCTCCGTAACCACAGCATTTTGTTTCTTAGATTGAAATGATCAGTCGCAGAGCCGAAATTTGAACGACGAAGCCACGTTTTAGCAGTTTTAGCCGCTTATCCATCATGAATGTTTAATGCACTGTCAGATGTCTCACATAATGTATAGTAATCTAAGTAAGTAAGTAAGTATAGTATCTCGAAAGTGAATCAGTACCATATTGTTGGTGGTGGTTTGTAATTTTTTTGGCAAACCGTAGCACATGGTCACGGATGCGCTATTTTTAATACAGTAAAAAACGAATTGCGCTAAAACTAAAACACTAAAATGCAAGCAATTAATGACGTGTAATCGAACTTGTACCCCTTAACCCTGAAACTAAGTAAAAACACATTGGCCGTGAAACCACGGCTGCTACAGCCCACTATAAATGCCACCCACTTGACTATGCAGCGAGCAATTGAATTTTGGTCGATCTATTGTCAGGACGTGCCTGTGTTGGACGCTAGTGACAAAAAAGTGCCAGAAGCAATACTAAACGTACGGAGAATCGGTCGTAGTGGTGGAGGAATTGTTGGATCGCTGAGAAGCTGTCTTTTCATTTAACGCGTTTACAAGAAAAACCGATAACAGGTAGAAAGATATACCGTAATACTTACAAAAATGGCTTCAAATTTTAATAAAAAAAAAAATACAAACTTCTCCTTTAAAGCATGCGCGACCCAAAGAACAGACTACCCAAATACGAGTCGGACGCTTTCGATAATGTCGAATATGAGCTCCGCATGACATACACGCTCGAGACCGATCGACGCATTATGAGTTTCGTCGATTCACGTTGGGGCATCGAGGTGACCGGTGGTATTGATCAATTCGAACCATTAACCATTATCAATGTGACACCAACTGGTATGGCACGCAGTGCCGGCATGCGCGTTGGCGATGAGATTACGCAAATTAACAATACACCAGCGTTGGAGCTAACTTTCAACGAAGCATTGGAGTTGTTCCGTAAGAATAGACGTTATGTGCGGGTTTATGTGAGAGGGTAAGCAAATATTCAGTACATTTTTAACTGAGTCTTTAATTTTTTTCAACTGCCCCTTAGTGATGTTGACGACGATGGCGAAGAAGACTGGACCTGTCACTTCTGGTTCAAGCCACGTGAGTACCATAACTCCTATTTGTGTTCAATATTGTATTGAATTGAATATTATTCACTTGAATTGCAGGCAAGCCATGGCGTCGTGACTTCACGCCCATCAAATGGGAGTTCCCATGGAACGATCGTCGCAAGCCGATCTACCGTGAGTCCAACTGTTTCATGGTGCCCAGCGTTATGGAGGAAAGAATACGTCAACGTCGTGCTGCCACCTCGGCAGTGCATAAAAAGGATGAACTTGCACCGCATACCCGCTCGCTAACACCATCGCCGCGCCCTAAAAATCAACCCGGCGAAAATTTGATGGAAACCATGTTCAAGAAATAAAGCTGCGTAAATGTAAAGAAATTGTTGCATGCACCGACCGATGTCTAAGCAGTGAAACGCGTTAGCAATTAATGCAAAAATATATGCATAAATTTGTGTGTGAATTTTGCAAAAACAAAATATATAAAGGCAAATATTTTGTTGGAAAAATTCGCCATGCATAAAAACGCCAAAGATTTTTCATTCCAGTTCCTGAAACAAATATACAGAAAGAAGCAGACGTTCGTATAATCTGCCACAAACTCGAATAATGCACTCCAGAGCAGACGTGAACGACAACACGGTGATAGAGGCTAGTCTATGACGCTATAGACTTAAAAATACTTAGTTGCTAAACAAAACTAGCGAAAGAAAGTAGTTTAATATATTGAATAACATAATAATTTTTTACTTCCAAACTTAAGTTGTGGAATACAAGAAGCACTTGTTATAAAGCTTTAATAGTTGTGTAACTTTATAAAAATGTGTTGAAATAATAAAAAAATTATATTTAGCGTTGACTTGTAACTGTATAAAAAGGGCTTTTGAATGTGTTTCAATAATACAATGGCAATAATCTTCTCTCTCTTGCTCTCATTTGCATTTATAAAGTTACGTGGCTTTGCATAAAAGCCGCAATGTGATTGCAAAAAGCCTACAGTAATGCATACAGTTTCTAAAATCGTGAATATAATAGTAAAGAATATAGAAAAGTAGAAAAACATCAAAATACAAAATTCTTAACTAACTATTTTGAAAACCAGCAGCCGATTGCAGGTCACAAGAATTTCAAACCCGCACATATAATTTTGGTACAAAAATTTCGTCATGCAACCTTCTCAAATCAATTAGTAATTAATTGTAGACAATTTTTTTATTTATTTTTTATTTTTTTATTTTAATTTTATTCAGTTTCAAATTTGAATTCAATCAGACAAATGTGCAAAAAATACAAGTAGAAATTGTCTTTTTTACGTTTAAAAATAAATCACCGTGGGAAATGAAGTCTATGCCAATTTTATTTATTTCCTAATTGAACTCACATATTTATACTGCATATCAATTAAACAAAAGCAACGCGAGAAAGCCAAAGTCTTTAACAAATGCATACAAACTAAATGCACTCACTTATTTTTTAAATGCACAGTATAAAACACCAACGAAAGAGAACCAAAAATTACATGGACACAATTTCTTTTGGCAAATATGCGACAAAACTTATTTTTTCCCAATGAGCGTGACTGCTTTATAAGCAAAATTATTGGCGTTATTAAATTCTTCGTAAATTTTATTTAATGTGCTTAGATAATAATTTAAAAATGCTTTATATATCTTTGTATTATTACGTTTGTTACAAAGGTTTGCACAAACCATGTATATGAGATGTACTGTTGGAATAATTCGTTGCGCGACAAATGAAATGGCATAGCCGAGGATGTACTCAAACCAAATAATTTCACAATCCACGTATAATTTTTTTTTTTATTATGTTTTGCTTGTGTGAAAAGAATTTTCGCTAACCACTTCATTATTTTGCTAACAACCACACTATGGTCTTTTGTTTATGTTTGCAGCTTTTTATTCACTTGTTTAATTTAACAATTCTCTTGCGATTACCGATTTTGGTGTTGTTATTGATATTTTGATTGCGATGGCAATGACTGCTTGCGGTTTTCGAATTTAACTGTTGGCCCTCTGCTACGTATGTGGCCTGGTAGATACCCTTTTGCTTATATCTAACTGTGTGATTTGTGGCTGGATATTATTCGCGATGTAAAAGCACAAATATTGCTAAAATAGATAATATTGCCCACTGAAAAAAATAAGAATTTTAAATTGAAGCAAATGTGACATAAACGAAATTACATTACCTTCACTTTTGGATACTCATTCATAAATATAGTTATTATACCGACATATGGAAGAAATCCTCTGGCACGACCAACAATATCTTTTTTCGTCAACCACAGTTGTCCAGGAGCGTAAAGACCTCGATCGTCCACGTTATTATTATCACCTTTAGTTAGGAATTTCACTGAACCATCTTCCCTATAATTTAAAAGTAGAAATTTTCCATTTCATAATGAACAATTAAATATGCAATTATTTTGTGTAAATTACTACTCACTTTTCATGGAGTTTTACGACGCGATGTACTATAGGTATATCTCTCCCTTCCACTTTGAACACAACAATTTCACCTACACGCACTGGTTCCTCCTTGTAATTTGTTAGGAAAAGCAAATCTCCTCTATGGAAAGCCGGCTCCATACTACCACTGAGTACCACCACTATTGGCGATTCGCTGCCAGTTACCACCATTAGACCCTTCCAGATCATCAAAGCCGATGAAACAATCATCGCAAAGCTCAATATTTGATATAGGGACTAAAAGCATTAGCGAGGGAACAATATTATAGAAAAAATTAACATTAAATGCATTTTGTGATTACAATTGTTAAGTGCATACGTGTAATCGCACAACGCAACCCCCCGCACCTTACTCCTTTCACGATAAAAACATAAATTTACCTGTCGTTTGTTCATTCTGTTAAAATCGCGGAGCATTTCATCAAACTGCAACAGCTCGCCCAAGCCCATTGTAACGTCTTTGAAAATTTAAGTGTTTTTAACTTAATATAATATAAATAAACTTTAATTTGCTATCCACACAATATTTCTTTCTGCAAATTTGTGAAGTTTTTGTGGCCGCTACCACGAAGTCGTCTTCTGTCAAACAACGCCGCGCGGACGCCTTTTGAACACGTCAGTTGCATTCTGCAGGGTTGCAAATTGGATTTGTACTAAAAGCACGAATCTTTAGACAAAATAACTTCTAAAAGTACATATTTATATCTTAATTTTACTAAACAAATCCCGGTATGGGCAGGGACTGTTTTATTCCGTCTGAAATCTGCAAAAAACGAATAATTCAAAAATTAAATTTGAATAAAAGTGACAAAGAATATAACCGCAATAGTACTCAGAGTTTCACTCAGCTTGTTGAAATTCTTATTGGAAAAATTTCATTTTATATCAATGCACATTTAAAACACAGTGGAAATAATTCAAAATTGTTTGTAACGTTACATCATTGCGCACGTTTTTATGTTAATTGTCTGTATAAATGATTGATCTTTTATTATTAAAGTTTTATAACACTAAACTGCATTAAATTCACTTAATAAATAAATACGGTAACGTAAAGCCGGCTGCCGCAGACATTCCTGTCATTGTGAATTGGTAAATTTTATGTCAAATTCATGTGCAATTGTTCAAAATTTTGGAATCGGTGTTGAAAGCTGTGAGAATATTCATTTCAAATCAGCAATTATCCAACTTTTTCTTTTTTGAACTAAAGTTTTAATATTGTTTCTATTCCTGAGACTATAACTTTAAGCCTTTCTTAAAGTTGCCATACAACTCAAACCTTAATTTACAGCAAATGGGAGACAATAGATTGTTGGATACCACGCAGGTTATCAATGGCATTGCAGTACTGCTCTCGTTTTTCGTAGGTTACAAATATGCCTTAAAAAAGCATGATGTCAACCAGGATGCTGCCGGCGCAAGAAGTACTAATCAGGGCACAGGAGACGCTACCACTTCCTCTGAGGGTGTGAGTCTATAGACAGCCTTACCGCTTAGTTTAATAACCAAACTTTATTTTTTGTATTACAGTTTTTTGCTAACTTTAGCAACAATTACAAAATGGTCTTGGTAGTTCGCAATGACCTGAAAATGGGTAAGGGCAAAATAGGTGCACAATGTGGTCACGGAGCGGTAGGCGCTTATCAGAAAGCTTTGCAACGCAATCCACGCCTAGTACGTGCTTGGGAGAATACCGGTTGTGCTAAAATTGCATTACGCGTTGAAAGTGAAGCTGAGATGATGACCATTAAACGCGCAGCAGAAGCGTACAATCTCACAACATGTCTGATACGTGATGCTGGTCGTACGCAAATCGAACCTAATTCGAAAACTGTACTAGCCATCGGTCCTGCAACCGTAGAAGATATCGACAAAGTTACTGGTCACTTGAAGCTGTTGTAAAATGTTTCATACTTGATCAAATCAAGATGCTCTGCGATTAGCAATACGCTTATCATTTTAGTGTAAGCTCAACAGAATAAAATACGCATGCGTAATATTAAAATTTTATATTTAGAATACAATAAGATGTTACTTTGTATATTAACTTGAATAAAAATACATAATTTATTAAATTCTTATAAATACGGTTAATTAAAACGTGCAAGCCTGAATTTTATTTAGAAGTGCAACCAGTCATCATCATCATTATCGTCTTGATGATGTTGTTCGGGCTTAACCGTTTCCATATTCATTTGACCTTCGTTAGACTGTGGCTCATTCATGCTATTTTGTAGGTTAGCACCGATGCCATCATTAGCCATTTCACCACTATCATTGAACACTTCACGCTTCATGGAGACATCTGCAACATTTTCATCGCCACCACCATCTTCCTCGTCACTCTCTGAAATAGCCAAGTCTTCATCTATGCCAACGTTGTCATTACTTGGCATTATTAGCGGCATTTGCGGCATAGGCGGTATTTCAGCTGGCATTGCACCATCAGACATATTGGCGTCCATTTGGAAGTGTGCTTGCGCTTCATCATCCTCCTTACCATATTGCAAATGATTTTGTGTTGACTGCAAGTCATCACCATTATTATTTTGGGCGGGACGATTGCCGAAATTTAAGAAATCTGATGGATCATAGTTGGGATCCAAATCCATTGAATCATCTAAAGGATAATATAATAGTCTTAGGTTAAAAACAAATACACAAATAAATTAAAACAAGCATGCTAATAGATAAATTTGGTGAGCGGTGCATTAAAGTCAGGAATAAAAATATAGCGGGATAAATTTCAAACAGAAAATTAAAATGCTGAACAGAGCTCGGTGAACGGTGGTAAATGGAAAAGTGCAGAGAACCTTGCTGCTGTTGAGTGTAGAAGCCCACGCCACTCAATTGTACCATCGCCTCTGCGGCCTGTTGGCTGTCATCCTCGCACTGTTGCTCTGCACCTTCTTCCTCTGACACAGCAGCGTGTTATTTGTTTAAAAACAAAGAATGTAATTACTTTAAAGGCACTTGAAATGAACTAAAACTGTTTATAGCTATACTTGACATATTATAATAGTTTGTTATTACAAATTTGACACATTGACTTTTAAAATTATGTTAGAAATAACTCCACTCACCGTTGGCAAGCTGGGGTGGCTCCATCTTCATCTCGGTTTTTATATGCGACACATCAATCTGATCCATGCCCATAGCGCCCACAGCGTCCATGCCACTGTCGTTCGGTTGTATGCGTTCGCCTTGATCGAGTATGCTGGCGGCGTTATTCTCATCCTCTGATACTTCCTGAAACTCCTCATCATCCGTTGAACATTGCAAATCTGGTTGTTGTGAATTAAGAAATTTTAAAAATTCATGAACAATTAAAATGCGTACACAAATAAAGCTGCGTGTGATTGTTGTACAACGAAGTCATAGATAATTTGCAAATTGTAGTAGTAGGTACAATAAATAACAATAACTTTTAGCGTGATTAAATTTAAACAAATTTCACATTGGAAATAACCACAAAATAAGAAATTAAAATAACAATAATAGTAGTAGTAGTAGAGTATGTACAAATTGTTGTTGGTGTGAGTAAAGGCGTTAAGGAAGATCTCGAGTCGTGTAGCTTTTTGTCTGCCACAAAAACTACAAAAACCACAAAACTAAAAGTACAACAAAGATACAAATAAATATTAGGAAATTTCAAATTCAAATTAACCAAACATAAACAAAAAAGTTGCCGAAACAAGGGTGTAAAGCCAAACGGGTAACAATTAGGGCAAATCATATAGTGTTTTAGTGAAACAAAAATTATAAAATATTTTGTTTTGCTGTGTGTTTTAATAAATACGAATAATTTTTTGTTTGTTGTTGTTAGATTTGCATTCCTGAAAATTTCTTGCATCATTTGGATGCAGTGTGTATTTGTGGGTTAGCTATTATTGTTGGTATTTTGTTGTTGTTTACAATAGTAGTACAATATTAGTCTTACCTTCTTCCAAAAAGGAATTTTGTGGGTTACTTATATTTGAGGCTAGGCTGTCCTTGCGGGGTCGGCCACGCCCACGTTTAACAGCGCTCGCATTTATTTTGACTAGAAAATAGAATTTGTGTACGCTTTAACCCAGAGTTTTGGCTCATGGAAGTATTTGTTTCTGATTTTTTTAATAATTAAACAATTACTTGCTTCTACAGCTACTCTAATTGTGTGTTCATAGTGGTAAACATTTTCAAATGTCAACAAACAAAAGGGATAAGTAAACGAAACGAAAGAAAAATAAAAAGTGTAAATCTGAGAATAACAAAAATAGGTGAAAAATCTAAGCAAAAATTTTAGTTGAAACATGAAAAAATTTGCTGTCACAATACTAAAGGGGTTGTAGATTAGAAGTAACATTGTTTGCTCAAGAAACTGAAGGAAGTTCTATACCGGACGAAACAGAAAGGACCAATGATTGTCACATACATAACTAACAAAACTTGCGGCAACTGCTGAGGGTTATTTTTTTAAGTGTATATCTACATATATGGCAAATAGTTTAATGGGTTAATATTTTTTTTGAATTCTTTAGCAAATTATACTATGTTCACATAAGGACCCTCATCGCCCCAACCAGTTTATTGTAGGCGTAAGATGATATGATAGGAAATGCAGAAAATTTTCCGACTTTTATGAACGCAATGAGCGACACCAAAAGACAATTTGCCGACAATGAGCGACAAAAAAGTAATCTATTGTTTTTGCAATGGTTGTTCCGACAAAATTTGCTGGTAAGATTAAAAATTTTATTCCATGTCATCGAACAATTATTTAGGTTAGATTGGCAAGCGTTGTTACTAGTGTGCGTTTACCGAACCACTGCCTCGTTCTTGATGCTGTTGGCAGGCGGTACTACATTAAGATAAATTTTTTAGGGGATTTATTGGAAATCAGTCCAACTAATATTGATCTCTCCAATTTCTTTTTGATCTCTGGTGCTTACGGATATCTGTATTTACAAAGGCATCCGTATGTTGGCGTAATCGTATTTAATATCCAAAAAGGTTTAGGTTGTGGTCTAAATCGAATTTCCTTCTATGTTCACTTAGTAAAAATAGTTGATGTTGTATGAACATTAACTTTTGATTTAGGTCGCAAGCACATATTTCCCCGATTGTTGGTTTTTGTCGACTTTTCGGAACAACCATTACAACAATACACAAACTACAATATATGCTATTGAATAAACGGAGTTAAAAAGTATGTTGTTATGAATATTTAAATATTTTCCTACAATTAACAAAAAACAACCTCAATTTCCATTATTAGTAGCGAGCAGAAATATTATATAAGTGATAAAGTGGACAAGAGGGAGTAAAAAGTATATAAAATTAATAATTTACCCATACCATTAGGGCTGTAGCCTGCACAACATTAGAACCCCAAAGTTTGAAAATATACAAAATAGCATATAGAAAAAAACTAAATTAATAAAAATAAACCCATTTAACCGATTCAGTTGTGTAAATAAAAGAAGCAATAAAAACATTTACGCAAGCACTTACCCTCCTCCACGGTGTCGCGTTGTTTGCGCGGACGCCCACGGCCACGTTTCACGTCAGATGGGGGTGGTGCCATATCGCTGCCACCACCAGGTGTTGTGGCCGGTATGGTAATGCCACCAACAAAACTGCGACTAAATGATGAGCCAGACAAATTTAATGCTGCCGATGATGTTGAAGGACGCTCATTACCTTCTACATCTATAAAATCATTTTCCGGTGTACTCGAGCGACTTGTACGGTGTGGGAAATCATAGTCTTGATCGTCACCGCCCCAAGTATCATCCAGTTCGGCGTCGGCGCGAGCACGCTCTTGCACTTTGCTGATGTTTTGCTCGAGTTGACCGCAGTGATCGGAGAACTACGCGGAAGAAATTGATAGTTTAATAAAAAACAAAAATTGCAATAAATAAATTTTGAAACTGCCGTTATTTACCTCCTCCAGTTGTGTGCGGGCGAAATGCAGCAAATCTTTGGCGTTTTTGGTGAAGCGTGACTCGCTGCCATTGTACTGCTCACAGTTGGAGGCAATTAGCTCAATGTCCGCCAAGAACTCGGCGCGTGAGTGATAACGATGCGCTGTACAAAATAAATTTTCGTTATAAAATAATCAAATTTTTACATTTAATAGATTTCCAATTACCCTCCACATTTTTGCCAATAGTTTCCAGGTCCATGGGACGCTTGATGATTGTATAGTAATCGCGCACTTGCTTCTTATTGACAGGCTTCAAGAAGGGCCAGCTTTCTTGCATCAATTTGATCTTGCCATGTAATTGTTCGAAAATGAATGACAGCGCCACCTGATCGTTATCATCCAGCAGTGGATTAATAGCCTTCTCCAAACGCATTAGCTTGTCTTCCTTCTCGGCCAATAATTCGAAACAACTCTGCAGCATGCGTTGTGCAGCAACGGTGAACGAGCTGCGTGCTCCATTGTATAGAGTTGAATTTTCAACAATTTGATTAAGATCAGCTAAGAACTCTTCGCGATTATGATAGCGACGTTGACGTATGTAGTCGCGCATAGTTTGTAGATCCATCGGTTTAGTGACAATGCGATAATAGTCCGGTACAAGCTATATGAAAAGTTATCAAAATTTTATAAGCACATGTATACTTATATATAGTTAAATAAACACACCTTTGCATTAACGGGAAAGAGAAACGGTGTCACATCCGGCATGGAACGCAACTCATTGAGTATTTCCTCAAGTATAGAAGATAAGACCACCACCGGATCCGTACGTCGGCGATTTGCTGTTTTATTGTGACGTTGCAGATAATCGCAATGCAAGTCACCGGCCATGCGTCGCTTCTTCTTGCCCACCGATTCTTTGGGCACCTTCAACAGCAAAGTGCGACGTCGCACATCTTCGTGACGCTTAAGCACCTTACTGCTCAATGTCACTTTGGTGCCATCCACATTCACCAGATCATCGTCCTCGCAGTTGAGCTCCTTCTCCACTTCCTCCTCCTGCTCTTCATTAATACTCACATTAGATGAGTTCAAAGGACCTTGTAGGCCAGTATAGAGCGGGCAGGCTTTATTTGTGCGCATGTGACCAACCTAATTTAGAATAGAGGTTATGTCAGTTTAACTTTAGTAAATTGTAACTTACCTGTCCACAAGCACCACACTTGAGCTTCAAGTCCGGCTTCAATTTGAACTTCTTGCGAGAGGGACTGACTTCTTTGTGTGGTGTGTCGCGTTCTTTATGCGATGAGCCACCAGATGACTTGGGATCACCCAGCGAGGTGGGCATGCCACCTGGCTGCAACTTTTGATTCTGCGCCAGCAATGCAAGTCGCTCGCGTTCTTGATTACGTTTAATGCGTCGCAATTGCTCCTGTATGCGTCGTTTCTCACGTTTCATTTCCTCCTTCTGCTGTTCGTCCAATGTCGCAAATTGTTTGATGAATTGTTCATCTTTCGTGGTGCGTATCTTCATGTAGGCATCAATAACTGGCTGTCGGCGTACAATCTCCACACGCGTATATTCCTTGCCCTCGCTATCCTTGAAGGTGCGTGTTATTTTAAGTATACGTCCCTGATTGGGATTCGACACCGGCTGCTGTGAGTTGTCCTCTTTGCCGTCTTTCGATTTGCCACCCTTTCCACCCTCTTGATCTTCCATAATCTTTTTCAACAACTCCTCGCGCTCTTGCTCCTCGCGTTCGAGTGACAGTTGTGTGGATGTCTTCTTATTTGACAGCATATTTTCCAAATTTTTACCCAGCTCTTCAAGATCCGACTCTTCTGAGGCTGAAGACTCATCTTCATCCGTGGAAAGTACCTCCGAACTAGCCAGCACACGATTTTGTAGATCGAAAATACGCTGGCATTCCTCTTTGTAACGTTCCTGATGCTCGGCGATCGAAAAGCGATTACCACGCGAAAATTTGTCCATACCCTGTTCGCCGGCTTTGGCTTTCTCGGTTGAAAGTGTGCGCACCACATCGATTACCTCCCAACGTGACAATTTTCGTATCTCCTCTTCAGGCACTTTGAATTTACGCAGCAACTCTTTAGCACGCTGCAGCGGTAGACGACGCAAATCGGCGTCGGTGCCGGTGACCGTACGCTTCGGCTGTGACTCCTGCTCCTCTTTGGTTTGCTGCTGGTAAAAATGGAAGGTGGTTAATATAAAATATATTTGGAGTGTTTAGAGTTTCAGCTACGCACCGTGGGCTTATTAGGCACGCGCACATAAGAAAAGCCTTCACCACAGCCGGTGGGATCGGCCGGTCCAGTCAGCTGGAGCAGACACTTGCCACGCATCGCTTGTATGTAAGCGCTGTAAGTAGTAAAAACAAAAAAAAGTATGTATGTTGTTGTTATATCCGAAATCAACCCTGAAGTAATGAACTTCAACAACAGCCGGTTCTACGTTAACGGAATTGAGCCAGCACAATAACTGTAATTTCAGCGATATAAACCTGCTTAGCTCGATAAGTAGAAGTAAGATCCTTGCAGTAATTTGCAGTTGACAATCCTGGGCTGAATAAAATTCCGTTTCCGTTCCGGTTACGTAGTCCCCACTATCATGGAAGGAATTTTATATTTTTTATGCCTGCTTACCGCGTGGTATTCCACGGTGCCACTTTCACTTCATCGTCCAACTTCAGTTGCGCCTCCTCATCGTCATCCTCTTGTGGCGCGAATAAGAACTTCTCACCATAACCAGCATCCTTCAAGCGTTGCTCGGCCGCTATCATGCTAAAGAATGCGCAGCATTGCTCTGGCGAGACCATTGCACGTATTTCTTCCTCGGACGGCAAACGGAATTCCGGTTTGATAACCCACCAGTTAGAGTCCATGCCAGTACGTTTGAAGTCGGCACACTGTTTCAAGCGCTTACGTATGCTGCTCTCCGAGTGCGCCGGAAATGCACGCTTTATATCGTCCATACGTATGCGCCGGGGATTGTCGCGGCTCTTCCAGAATAGGCGATAAATGAACACCTGAAATCGAGGAATAACTAAAATACAAATTTTTCCGCTAAAATTAGTGCGTCTTCATACCTGCAAGAAGTCTCTTGTGAAATTATTAGCGCGTTTTGAATTCGGACCCGGCACTTCGTAAATCGGGCACTCTTGACCCACTGTAAATAGCGCATTTATAGCGCGTATCCAATAGTTGCTGCGATTACGGATAACAAGAAATTCCGTCGGATTGATATTGTGTGGATAGATCGGTGCACGATACATATTGTTCTCCAGCGCTTGTATACACTGGCCGGGATGTATTATGCCTAGGAAGGGACTGGTATGCGCAAAGGCCACTTCGCCATATTTAAAGTCTTGCGGACCATTATCCTTTGCCGCCTTGCGTTTGTAATAGTTTTTGATCTTGGAGCACATGCCGACCTTATCAAAAAATTAAAAATAAAAAAAGTATGAGTGCCAAAGCTAATCAAAAAACGAAAGTAACACGCACTTGATTCATTAAAGGTGGATGTTCCTCACAAAATTCACATAATATAATATCACCATCTTTGCCGCTTAAATCTTCAGGATTACGCATGAAGAACACGTCACCACCACCGGACGCAATGCGCTCCACCTCGCGTTGTTTGGCCTTTTTGGCGATATACTTAAGCAGTGGCAGTACAGCATGTGGACCAGGTGATGCTAACGGACCATGCGAGAAACGTTTCAGTGGTGGACGATGGAATGAACGCAGTTTCATAGGACCCATATATGTCTAAAAAAAAAAGAAATTGCCTGCAAAAAACTGGTTAATGCTTAAAATTATACATACCGGTATAAAAGGCGAGCGTAGCTCAACTACTGGCGTGGAATGCTGTATTAAATTGCCGCCGCCCACTTTAAGTCGCAATGTTGGCTCAGTCTTAGGCTGATAGTAGCTGTTGGGAGTTCACATGGAAATTACAGTGTATATCTTAAAAATAGATCATTTAGCCACAACTTACGAATCGTTTGAAATATTGAAGGGGTCACGATCTGGACTCTTGGGCGGTGGCGGTGGCGTGTCCTCGGCCAGCACATTGATAACACCTGCTTTGCCTAACAAAATCTTCGATTTCTTAACATGTGGATGTGGTATTTTGATTTTCGGTGGTGGTCCAGTATTTTTGCTAATTTTCGATGGATCAATGTCATCCGGTATACCGAGTATAATATTCTCATCATTCGGATCAAGCGTGAGCACTTTCGGTTTTGGTAATTTTGTCATCTGTTCGGCATCCCAGATGATCTCATCCTCCCATTTGCCGTAAATCAATTCCTCATTCTCCACCGGAAAGATGCTGTACCAGGTGTCGTCCACTGCTTCGGGCGCTTTACTTTGTAGGCTGAAATATTTTCCATTTCAAATTTTCATTAAAAAAATATTTCGCGAAAATTTAACTTTTCTTCATACTCACATCTGATTAGCCTTTTTGCTCGAAGAAGAGCCACCTTGAGCTTTGCCACTACCGGTGTTTCCCGTTACGGGCATTGTTTTGCCCGGCTGGCTGAAAGCGCCGGCTGTGCGAGAGCCACTTGATGGTAGCCAGCCTGCGGCGATTGTTTTTGAATTCAATTTCTGCAATACTTTCGCTTTGATATCGTTGCCATCCCACACAACCTCATCTTCCCAATGCAGTTGCGAAACCATTAAAAATGCATCGTCGGCAATGGGTTCACCTTTGATCTCTACATCTTCTTCAATTAGCGCTAAAGCTTGTGAGTCTGTTACGACACCTTTTTGTGGCGTACCAGATGGTTTTGTTTTAAAGCCGTAATTGAAACCTTCCCCAGAATCCGGCACTTCTAGCATATCATACCAAATTTGCGCCGGTCCGTAACGCCAGTCAGCAATTTTGGGTTTACTATCACTATTATCGCCGCTCTCGGGGCCCTCGGGTTTGACATCTTCATTATTTGTAATGCTCAATAATTTATCTTCGTCATCGGAAACGCATTGATTTGGCATTGGGTCGGGACCGTAGTGCAATCCGAATCCTTTTTTCTTCGGCTCTTCTGAATCGCTCGTGGAATCGGAACCAGTATTCGGATTCTAAAAGCATAAATAAATAAAGACTTTGATTTTTTTTAGTGCAAAGTACCCACCTTCACATCACGTGAGTGCTTACGCCGTCGCCTTCTTTTCTTCACACTACGCCAAATCTGTGGCAAGCTTGAAGGTTTTCCCGGTCCAAAAAGTCGTGAAAAACGCAAAACTTTATCGGGGCGGAAGTCTGGAAATAATTCTCTCACATCTACATTGGCGTATTTCGACGGCAGCATATCCGCTAAGGGTGTATCCAACTTGCGTTCTGTTGCTGCATTGTGAAAATGAAATTATTGAATAAATAAATAAAAATAATTTTTTGGCGAGGTTCTTAATTTTTCGTGTAAGCATACGTTTTTCTAATTTTGTGTCGCCATTTGCACTGTCTGGTCCATTCGTTTTAGGTACACTGTCAATATTATTGCCGGTTGACATGTTGCGTATAGGTGCAAGCGGTGGAGGCATTAGTTCCTTATCGTCTTTGGTTATACCTAATATGATATTGAAATTGTTTTTAAGTTATATTTGCAAGTTTTAATTTAATTTACTTGAAGCTTCAACTTTTGAGGCCGGTATTGCGTCCTCAAGATCTTCAAGTATGCTTTGTTCATTCGAAGGAGGAGTGCGCGGGCAATCTTCTGATAGTTCTGTTATATCTGAGTAATCTATTGCACTGTCATCTTTGACAATTTCACCATCGTCTTCATTATCAGCTTCATTCCCATCGTTATTCGTAAAACCCGCTTTTAAGGCATCAAAATCACTCATTGGATGTTTAGGATCATCAACGTCATCCATTTCATCTTTTTCGGTATCTATTACTTCGTTTAACATTGAGTTTAGGCCCAATCTGTATATATTTATTACCATAAGAAAATAAAATAAGTATTGCTACGTCTGCTGCTGGGTATACGTACTTGGACAAAGAAGATATGTGCTCACGAAATTCTGGATCGAATGCGTTGCCGGCATCATCATCCATTAATTTTCCTTCCGAGTCTATATTACCAAATAATATGCCTGTCAAGTCCATTCCAAAACCACCACCGGCGTTGCTATCAGCGGAGCCCCCACCGCCACGACCGGTCGAACCATCATCATCGCTATCCGAACTCATATTGCAGAAGTTGCACGATTTCTCGTATATTTATGCAGCGATAGGCATATATGAATGGAAAGAAACTAATTCACTAATTATTTTATAAAACAAAACTAAAATATTAAATGAAGAACTATTATTTTCACAGAAAACCAAAATCAACTTTCCTGGCAAAACATGTAAAAATCAGATGTAAGAATTCTGCGATGTTGCCATATTACATGTGATATTATTATTACAATTAGAATTAGTACTAAATTCTTAATATATTAAGCGAAAGAGTTTCAGTTACTTATCATAAAAAGTTATATACCAAATTAATTGATCGTATAACAGCAATAATTAGCATAAGAAGTGAATTTCCGGATCTAAATTTAATAAATTGTAAAAACGCAATAACGATCATAACAAATGAATTTAAGCACGGATGTTGCTAAATTTAGTAGTTAACCATATTACCGAAGCACAAGCTAGATTCCTACATAGTGGCAACGCAAAAATTGTAGTTTGGTAGAGCATGGCAATACCGCTCGGCATTTGTTTATAAGCTGTCAGTGCCATATTTGTTTTGCTAAGTAAAATCGCGTCTCTCTGACATATTTGAATGGTTCTTTATAACGACGACCTTTGAAGTGATAAATTGTTTATAAACTTTGTTGCCCGTTCATAAACTTCAAAATGTTAAAATATGATTATGGAAAACGCATCAAAGCAATGATAAATCGTGAAATTGGATTGGAAAAACGAGAAGTTGCTATAAGCAAATTGAGCCATAAATATCACGAAAATCTATGTAAGTACGGATTCCTGCTGTGTAACATGCGTTTTTACTAATAGACTAAAATAATTTTAGATGACTTAGAAACGCGACTTCATGAACAAAATGCACGATATGATAGAATAAAAAATAAAGTAAAAAAGGAAACTGAAAAATGCAATGAGATACAAAAAATTATAGACGACTGGAAGAAGCGAATATCAGAAATGCAAAACGAAGCTCAACGCTGCGTAGCTGAGGCAATACAAAACCGCCAACAATTAATACAGCAATTGGATGAGTAAGATAATTTGCGCTCATTTTAAATATCGGTGTCAAATGATTTAATAATTACTTATATTTTTTTTACCTAGAATACATACATTAAAGTTAGCAACCAATACGTACATTAATTTGAACGCACTTCCCGAACGCATACAAGGAGTTTTTGTACAAGAGACAGAAGTTCAAAGGTGTTGGCACCCTTTTTGCTTTGAACCTTTAAGTCACACGCCAGAGGAAGTGCGACAGATTATTTGGGGCAGTTCAGAAAATGCTGTGGCCTATAGTGAAGCATGGGAGCGTCTGGTATTCCGTTCGGTACGCGAAATGCTGTTGCAATCAAATAAGGACAGTTAATTCGTTCTTTAGTGGTCTCTGTTTTATATGGTGTTTGTAACATAAGTTAATGTAAGTTGTGCATATATAATATACAAATATTTTATTATATTAAGTAGTTTAATAAATTAAACATGAATTGAAAATATATTTATTTCTTAACTTGTTATATCGGAATTTCACAGGTAAGATTGATTTAGTTGCAGTTTGTTTAGTTTTGTAAATATGTAATTTTATTTCAAAGAAGATTTATTGAAGTATATCTATACCTCGGTTTACGTGATTTGTATTTTGTTTTTGCATTAAAAGGGAAATCCCCTCTTTTTTGTGCTTAGTCAAAGTATTACAGAATAGCATGTAATATGACAGTAGTAGTATGTTTTTGTTAGCTGAGTATAATTATTATATTATAAATTATTGTTGAATTATATATTGCATGTCCAGATGTGTGCATTGTCACTAGAAATTATAGGGAATTCGACTACAAACCGATTTCATTAAATAAGCTTGCTCTCGCAATATTTTGGTTCAATTTAACTTTGCAGTGATTATATATTATACACATATGTACGTGTATATCTAATAGTTATCAAATATTTTGTAGTTTTGAACTTAGCCATTATATAGTAGGTATACATCGTTATAACCAGATACCACCTAATCTCACATTTCACATTTAAAATGGCAAGATGTTCGAGTTTATGTTTTAAAAAGGTGAAATTGTGTTTGAATCTTAACCACTTGAAAAGAGGATGACGATTGGATTATAAAATAGAATAAAAATAAAAATAACATTTATATTTTTGAAATTAAAATTAAGAATACTATAATTAAATTGATATGCAGATCACATATGTATCTCTGTACATAATCTGCATTTGAACACATAAGTATACTTACAACAATGTATATTCAATCCATGTATGACGAACTAATTTGAATGAAATTAGGTAGATAATATTCAATTGGCATCGCCTTCTTGTTTTTTTTTTTTTTTTTTTTTTAATAAGGTACATCTATATAGAAACACATTTGTTTTAAATTTTAATAAATTTCTTAACTTTGCAAGAGATGAATTAAGCAACACTGGATATACCGTTCAAGTATCAATTATTGTTTGGTGAATATTCTAATTAAAAGAAACAGTACAATCACCGAGGAAATTGCTCAGACCTTACTACTATAGCATATATGTATGTAGCTGCTATATAAACTTCCTATGGTATAAAATATCATGGGTGAAGGGTATTATAGCATCTATGCAACCGAATTTAACGTCTTTTCTTGCTTTATTTGAATTCATACCGAATATTTATGTATGTAAATCGTTCAATATATGATTTATCTTAATAATATTGGGTAGAAATATACATTTATTTTATTTTATATTAGCAGAATGTATAAGTAAATAAAATCGGCCGACATTTTTCCCAGCTGCAATGTAGAAGTTTACAACTTCCGCTTGATTTTATACCGTATATGTATATCGAAAAGTCAACTTAGTTTCGAGATCAGCAATCATTATAAATTTATTTAATTTATTGAATAACAAATTTATATTAGTATAACAAAAATATTAGTTTTACGTTACAAATTGAAAACTTTTCTCGTTATCACACACGCACATTCACAATACGGTTGCCCCAACAAATAAAAAGAAAACGCTGTATAAAGAGAGTTGAGTTTAATAAAATATTTGTATGTATGTATGTACATATGTACATAGGCATGCATGTTTTCAAACAGAGCATTTCAAACTTGAATTCGTTTGGTCAGTATTAAATTGAAATTCAAAGTGCTTGGACGTTATCTTGAGTATAACAATTATTTCGTTTTTGGCAAGTGTGTGTAATATATACAGACATACGGTATAATGATAAGCTGAATTAATTGTGAATAAGAAAGTTATCATTTCAATATAAGTATTGACAATAATTATATACATAATTGACATACATTCAATTCACAGTTATTTTACTTAATTAAATTTACGTTGTGTCGGCCTGAATCAAGTTCAACGCTAATTGACGCTAATAAAGTGTTGCCTCCGGCGTTGGTCAATATTAAGGGCAAGCGACGAAGGAAGCGCTAACTTCGGGCGGCACCGAATATTATATGTATATATGTAACTGCAAATTTAAGACACATAAACATAAACATTTTCAATATGTTTGCTCAAAGTGTTTGTGAAACTTGTACCATAGCAATAACGGGGTTTTCAAAAAGAGATCTACAAAAAAATTAATGAAAAACGGTTTGGAATATCAATGAAATTTTTTATTCCTGTGAAAGTACTTTCGATGCCATTATGCATGGAACTCGAGTTGTCACCATAGGAATGATTGCAAAAGTCCAGACGCTGAACCCAATTTTAGACGATTTTCAATCATAAATCGGCCGATAATGCTGCAATTTCACAATCGATATTCGAACGAAGTTCATCCAACGGCGCTGTCTTGTTAACATAGACCATAGACTTGACGTAGCCTCAGCGAAAATAGTCTGACGGCGTCAAATCGCACAACCGAGGCGGCCGATTCACCAAACTTGGTTTTCAATAAATCGACTGGGACAATCGCTGTGTGACTTGTGGCGCTGTTCAAGTCCATATCATCCAATTTGGGCCAAAACTGTTCGGTTATCATTAAGCGGTAGCGATTGAAATTCACAGTAACGTGCTGGTCTTGATCATCACGGAATTTCGACCCAATGATGCCAACGGCCTATTAACCATCCAAACCGTAATTTTTTCGGGATGCAGTGGTGACTCATGGAGTACGTGTCGATTACTGCCTGATCCAATAACGCATATTTTGCTTATTGAGGTAAAAGAAATGAGCCTGATCGCTGAAGACGATTTTTCGATGAAAATCCGGATCCTTTTCAAGTTGTTGCTCAGCCCAATTTACGAATATACGAATATTCTGGTGGTCAAGCGGCTTCAGTTCTTGTGTCAATTTGATCTTGGAAGGTTACAGACCAAGACCTTTTCACAAAATTTACCACAACGACATCACAGAGATGCCCAACGCTTGAGAACGACATGTGAGATACTGATTTGGGTCTTATTCAAATGATGCTCTAGCGGCAGCAATATTTTCGACACTACGCCTCTTCTTTTTTACACGATCAGTAAATTTTAATCATTTCGACTCGTTGTTAGATCGTACATCTTTTCATGATGAAATCGCAAACATTACTGAAGAGATATGTCAAAAGAGTGCGGGAAAATATGTCGTCATTTGCTGTCGCTATCGGTCTACTTTTGTAGCGTCGCTATTGAAAAGCCCCTTACAATTATTATGTCGGACTAATTCGAACTTTAAGTGGAGATTATTTGATTTTAATATTATTTTGTTTAACTAGTTTTACTTCAGCACAGCAGGTGGGCGCGGTTATTATCCTACTTTGCTTTTTCATAATAATTTTGAATATTTTCAGCGAGTTCCAAGCTCGAGTAGATATCTTCAAAGTAAATATGAAAGACATTTCTATCCATTTGAATTTTTTTAAAACTTTTCTTCGATATGACAATATATCTGATTATGTTATGGTTATAAAGCCGTTATACCGTGTTCAGCGTCTTTCGGGGGTATATAGAATTTGTGTTAATCCCTATATAATAAAAAAGTAACGATAAGTGGTAAACGTTCAATAAAGTTCAACTATCTCGAGCACTTGTTAGCCAAAGTGTTATTGCAGATTTTTCGGCGTTATAAACGTTTGAAAGGTTGTGCGGCGTAATCTCTCACTTGCCAATAAAAGCGCTTCCAATTGATTGGCGATTGTGTAGTGAAGTTTGTTTTTGATAAAACATCAAAGGCCAGCTTAGAACCTCTTATATCACTTATAGTATAAGGTTCCAAAATAGTGACGGAAACGTCATAAAATAGCACACATCTTGAAATATTTCAGAGATAAAACTAAGGTTGCTGATACTGTGCCCAAAAAAAGTTTACATTGTATTTATACTGAAAATTCTTTATTTATTCTTCCAAATAAATTTCATCCCCTTCAAAGTAAACCCCACTAGATGTAGTACATTATGCCAACGGATTTTCCAATCTTCGAAACACTGGTTGTAGTGTCAATTTCCGGGATGTCATTCAGTTCCGTCTTCGCTGCGGCTTGAATATCGTATAAAAACGGTGTCCCCGGAGCGGCCAGAAGTCGCACGGCGCCAGATCAGGTGAATACGGTGGTTGCGGAACGATGTGGGTCGACTTTTTGGCGAAATGATCATTTAATGCAAATCAATGTTCAACAAATTTCGACATCGCAAAAAACGAAAAACTCACTTTTAGCAGCTCACAAAACGACATGTATCTCAAACACTAAAGAATATTTTGACATGAAATTTGACATAAATGTGACTGACAGTACTACCAACATAAAAAACAAAATAATTCTCCAAATCCTTCGACGCGCGCAGTTTAAATTCAAATGTCACCTTATTTTTTCTGCAAAGTTATCGCCAGTTAGTGCTTTAAAAGTCGTTATCCAGTTCCAAGACAGAAAAACATTTTATTTATTTATTTTTATTTGCGTTTTTTGAGGGGTTTTATCCAAAAAAAAAATTTTATTTTTATTTATTTTTTGTTTTTCGAGTACATCTACATTATTTAATAAGCATAATGTGCATAAACAGAATTTAATGTACTTTAGTAATCTGTAGTTAATTTTAAAAAATGTGGATTCCTTTGATCTTGTAGCCGATCTTCAGCAGTGCCTCTGAAAAAATGGGTCTATCGATGAGGAAGATTTTTCACATTAAAATTAACTCAACACAAATAATCAAAAATATATATTATATTTATAGATGAATACAGGTGGTGATCGAAGTGCGAGTCAAAATTTTGATTTATGACCAAATGATGTCTGCCCAAAAATGATCACTTTTCAAAAAGATCTTCGAGAAATAATTTTAGAAAGTCATTTGAAATTTTTAAATTGATCGGTCGAGCCGTCTCGATGAAATCTTTCCCACCAGCTCTGAAAGCAACGTTTCGAGAAAACGCATTTAAGGGATCTCTCTGTGTGAAAATTTCGAATGAGCTATGGATTAGTTAATTTCAACATCAAAAAAAAAAAAAAAAAAAAAAAAAAAAAAAAAAAAAAAAAAAAATAAAAAAAAAAAAAAAAAAAAAAAAAAAAAAAATCGCAAAAATCAGTGATTTTTCGGAGGGTCACACTGAGACGATACTTTAAAGTTTTGAGAGCCAGTTATATTATGTTCAAAAATCCTTAAAATACGCTCATATCTCCGAAACTGTCTGATCAACTTCAAATGTTTGAATAATATATTCAGTAGTAGATATATTGGCAAAATAATCGATTTTTTGAAATTCGAAAGTGGTTATAACCCTTTAACACGGTCAAAACTTTTAGATCAATGTCATAAAAATATTCAATATATACTAATTTTAGTTTTAACCCGCTGAAAACTGGACAGTTTTGAGAGTGAAAAACTGTAACAATAATTCGAATTTAATTTTATATAACTTTCAGACAAACCGGAAGCAATAAAAAACTGAGCGAAATGTCACAAAACCGGTAAGCGAAGTAAGCAAATAAGGTTTACATACTTATTAAGCAGATTGGTTATTAATTTTTCTATCAAATTGTAAGGAAGATGATCTCCAAATTAAATCTGAATGTTAAATTTTTTCTCCCACCAAAATAAAACCGCTTTTATACCCTTGATGATGAAATGATGTTGCCACAGGGTATACTACTTTTGTTCACCTAACAGTTGTTTTTATCACTTAATAAAAATAATCGAGATAGATATAGGGTTATATATACAATATATAAATGTTCAGAATGACGAAAGGAGTTAAATTCCGAGCGGATGCCTGTCCGGCCATCTGTCTGTCTTTGTGGGTGCGAAATGGGCGAATTCGAACTACAACCACGCCTACTTCGCATATAACACAATATTAAATTCCCTTTGATTATTTCACTTTTCAGTGAGATTAAGCCATCATATGGCCAAAAAGTGTTCAAATCTAACCAAACCTATTTACGCCCCTAGGAACCGAATCTGTGGAGCTTATGTACCTATTTTGACCTTTTGCCGAAAACATCGGCCAATGTGTGAGATATATAATTGAAATTCATGGATAATCCTTTCCTGACAGTCGTATGTACATATGTGTGTCAAAAATGGGTTAATAAAATGGGTTCAATACTTAAATCCCATATATGGGCGAAAACTTGACCTAGCCTTCTAAGAGAATTTTTTCACCCTTTATGTTTTAATGAATTCTTGGCAGACTCTTTCCAGCTCTAAAATATTCCGTTTCAATATTACCTTATGGCCACTTCTTCGCTCACACACAGTTTAAGCCCTGTTCTCTTGGTAAATAAACTTGGGAAAGCAACAAGAAAGTTTTTGATTTCTGCCAGAGGCTTGTTCGATTCACTCATTCTTGTTAAGAAAATTCGTATTCGAAAATAATATTTCAGTACTTACTCAATACCCTACTTAGAATCCATTTCAGTTGGAATCCCTGATTGCATCTTTTACTCAATATTCCTAATTTTAAAATAATTTTCTATTTTTGTAGCTCTGTCTCATCGAAAAATCCTAACTTAGATGAAATGTCTTCCGACTTTCTATACCACCTAGCGGTAAATGTACCGGATACTAAGAACACAGTTGATATTAAAAAGCAATACGGGCATATTAAGGTTCGTAGATGGCTTTTGAGTGTGGACCGACTTTTTAAATTCCTTTTGCTAACTTGCGAATATAATTAATTCATCAGGTGGTGTGTTTGGGTGGCAAGGACTCGCGTATGCTCGAATTGGCAAAATATATACATTTTAAAGTGTACGACGGTAATTCGGGTAGTGATTATGAAAGGAATTTATTTGAGGAAGGCCACAGATATGCTGGCTTTATGGTAAATTTTATTTATTGAAGATTACATGAAATGTATCTAAATTTTATTCCATTTCTTGAAGGTTGGCTGCGTATTATGTGTAAGCCATGGTGTTGGCAGTTCTACGATGAGTGTGGTATTGCATGAATTAATTAAATTGGTCCGTTATGCCGAATGTGTGGATCCGCTTTTCATACGCATTGGCACTAGTGGTGGACTTGGAATTAAACCGGGTACAGTAGTGGTCGCCAATAAGGGCTATAATGGTTTATTGCGCAGTGAATATGAAATTGTAAGCATTATGTAAAAAAAAAACTATTTTATTTAGAAATAGAAATAAAATTAGAAACAAAATTCATAAAAAAACATACCTTAACTTCGGTTGCACCGAAACTCTAAGATCCTTCACAATGAAAAAGATTGTATACAAGAATTTGATTTTGTCGAAAAAAAAGTTTTCCATATAAGTACGTGAGTTTGATCGGTTAGTTTGAAAGGGAGCTATATGCTGTAGTGGTCTGATATCGGCGGTTCTGAGCAGCTTCTTGGAGAGAAAAGTCGTTTGAAAATTTCTGGATCGATATCTCGAAAACTGGGGGACAGAAAGATGGACATGGCTAAATTGACTCAGACTCAGGAAATTCATCATATTTGGTATATAGAAATTAGGGAAACTAGTGAACCGACTTATTGTATTTTGAACCTCAGACAATTCTCATTAAAATATGTTCACTTCACCAAATTTTCCCTATAAAATCGACCATAAAAATTGAGTTCCTCATGTTCCATATCGGGGGACTTAAAGCGGTGTGTTGCGATTTCCATAATTTTTAGTTTAGAAAACTTCTATTTGTGCTGAGTTTTACTTCGTCATCTTCAGTGATGGTTGATTTATCGAATGTAAAGTGAAACCCTCAAATGATTTATACATTATAGCATTTAACTGATAATTTCAGGCTATTTTAGGAGAACGCGTGGCACGACCTGCTCAATTCGACGAGAGATTACGTAAAGACTTGATTGCCTGCAAGGAAGCAGCAGATGCCGAGGAGCAAAATGACTGGGATATCATCGAAGGCAATACCATGGGAACAGATTGCTTCTACGAAGGTACATACTTTTAATATTGATCTGGAAAAAAATTATTGTGATTAAATTGATATTTTGCCAACTGCAGGCCAAGGTCGACTCGACGGCGCTTCTTGCACGCAGGCAAATGGTGAGCCATACACCGTAGACGACAAGCTAAAGTTCCTGAAACGCTGTCACGATGAATGTGGCATAAGAAACATCGAAATGGAGGCGTCAATGTTTGCGGCGCTAACCTTGCACTGTGGCATACGCGCGGCGGACGTGTGCGTAACGCTTTTGAATCGGCTGGAGGGCGATCAGGTGTGTGTTTTAATGAAATCACCTGCATTTATGCAAATAACTGTTCATAAATAATTACGAATTGCAGGTGAAGAGTACCAAGACGCAATTAAAGGACTTCGAAGAGCGTCCCTTTAAGCTTGTTTCGCGCTTCATAAGACGCTACATAATAAACACTGCGTAAATGTTGTCAATAAAAATATTTTTTTTTATTTAAAACGATGTTATGTTAAACAAATGTTAACTCTAATAGTCAATTTCAAAAATAATTTTAATTTTTTTTTAAAACCTAATTTTTTGCGCTTTTAAATCTCTTGGATCAAAATTTTTCCGCCCGCTTTAGGGGTATCACTTGGTAAACGTAGTTCGTTTGGGTATGTTGTCGGAACAGTAGTTTCTGTTGTTTTCGTGGGTTGTTGCCTTGCTTGTTTCGGTGTCTTCATGTTGCTCAAAGCAGCTGCTGCGGTGGCCAGTTTCTTTTTGACCAAGCGATTGGGTTTAATCAAATCAGCTAAATCGTAGTCGGCTGGTTTCGTTTTGGGTGGGATAGTCTCGACAGTTTTAGTGTTTTCAAGAGTTTGTTTCCCAAACGTTTTGGTTTTAGTTTCTTTCTTAGCAATTTTCTTTTCTCTCTTCTTTTCAGTTTTTGCACTCTTCTCTTCAATATGTAAACGTGTTGCGTTGGCTGGTGGAAAGTCACCATATAGACTCTTAAGTTGTGCTGTAGCCTTTAAGGCGTTGACATTATCCGGTTCCAACTCCAAAACTTGCATATATAACGCGTAAGACTGTTGGGAAGGAGAGAGTATATTAGTTTCTTCAAATTATTTCGACCGAAATGTTACTTCTTGTCTTTCCCCGTTAGCATATGTAGCATCTGCTAGGCGTAAGCGGGCTTTCAAGTTGTTCGGCTCTAATTGCAGGCATTGCTCGCAGTCTTTGATAGCTTCGGTATACCATTTAAGCTTTATATCTAAAAGAATATTAATAAGTACTAAAGAAAGTAGCGAGTTTAAATTGAAAAATGGATGATAGGTGACTTTGAACGAAAACCTTCTCCTCGTAAAATTATTTAAACTTTCTGAAAGGGGTCGGTTGTATGACCAATAAACGTGTTTTAACCGATCTCAAGAAGGTCCATTCAGCGACCTCGGATTTATTGGCAGCTAAGAAGTGTCACCAAGATATCGGTACTTGAATTTATATGAAGTATATAATTCTAATAGGAGGATAGAGTATACGCAAGTGAGGAAAGCTCTGAGCGCCATTCACATGGGAATGACCAGAAGCGATTCTCAAGCCTCAAGCAGCTCACGACTTCCGGTCTTAGACCAAGTATCCTCTGTGTAGTCAAAGAACATCCGTTTGAAGGCGAGCTAAAGTGAGAAGATGAACCATCCCTTCCCATGGTTGTAGACTGTGTTTGGAACCCGCCACTTAATAAATGCCACCAATGAAAAGAAAACAACAGCCTCGGACGAGAGATCCCCTTTCGGATGACGTCACTCATTATTCCCGTCCTGCTATATGGTGCAGAGGCATGGTGATGGCATAATCTGAAAAGGTTCGGCGGAAGATTGCCTTGGCGCATTGGCCACTGCGAATATCGCCTTCGATGAAACGATGAGCTGTATGATATATATATGGACATAGTTTAGCGAATACAAAGACAGTGACTATGCTGGCTATGCCATGTCGTCTGAATGGACGAAAACACCCCAACTGTAAAGGTATTCAACGCGATACCCCCTGTGGGAAGTAGAGGAAGTGGAGAAACTCCACTCTGTTGGGAAGACCAGGTAGAGAAGGACCTGTCTTTGCTTTGCATTTCTAATTGGTGACAAGCAATGAAAAGGGAGAACGTGTGGCACGCTGTTGTAAACTCGGCTATAACCGCTTAAGCGGGATCTACGCCTATAAAGAATAAGATATAATTATTTTTGTATGTTTCGAATCGATCAGTATTGGAACTTTCTAAAATATTTCACTCCTTTATGAACGAGACTTCTACTTACTCGCCGCGGCACGATTGTTATATGCTGGCGCTGCCTTCTCTGCACAAACACTTATCGCCCGTCCATATTCCTTAATCGCGTTTTCATACTCCTTAGCACGAAAATAATCGTTACCACGCAGACGATATCTGGGAATGTCAAAAGTAAAAAAAATTAAAAAAACTTTTTCAGACCTTAATTTGTCCTACTGACTCTTCGGCGAGACGCTCGCATTCCACATCGGTGAATTTGCTCAGAACATCCTGCTCTTTAACGGTCTCAGCTGCAGTAACTTTGTTGTTGTCATGTTCGACTTGTAATTTCGATTTTTGTTTGTTAAGGCGATTTTTGCGTTCCACCTCTTCCTGCACACGCTCCTCAGCCAATTCCATACGCAAGCACTCTTCATCTGCATCATATTTATCCCATTTGCCGTAATCGGTGGATTTGATACGCTCGGTCGAAATTTTCGATGTCGTCGCGGCCAAACCACCATTTTGTTTCGATTTGTGCTCGTTATTTTCATCGCACTGTTTAATGACACCGCTTTTACGTACCGGTGGCACGCCCAGATCTAGTTTAGCCATCTTCTCGGCAGCGGCTGACAATTCGACATCCTTCACTTTTATATTATGTGTCCAATCGAATATCGGTTTCCACTCTTGCTTGGAGAGCGTTTCACGTCCCTGCAATTTTTCCTCGTAACGAAAGAGTCGACTGTTCGGCTTGAGTTCGCGTAATTTATTTTCCGCACAGTTTGTGAGATCGGGAAAATAACCTTCCTCGCCGGAACGCAAAATTTGTACGATTTTCTCCATTTCACGTGCATTCTCACACTCGGCAATATAAGCGAAATCCAGATGATTTATTGGGATCTCATACTTATCGATGAGCTTCCGCTTTGTTTCCTTGCCGTCCATGTTATTTATGTGTTGTTATGAAGTTATTTGAATGAAATTAATCTGGAAAGTATATTTATTTTTTTGGAAAATGAAAACTACTTATGCTCTCATAATATTTATTTCGAAAACTACTTTGCTGTCGTATCGATTAAACAAGCAGGAACGAATTTGTAACTGGTGGCAACGGATCCTGGACTACAAGTTATACCTTGAACAAGGTATCAATTGCATGTAACTATCAGGGATGTATTTCACAACTTTTTAATTTTAAGGGTTGTGAAACTCAAACCCTTCACTCAGGAGGAATAAAGTCCAGTTCTCTGTATGAACGGAATTACCCACTCAGTTTGATGTAGCACATGTTGGAAAAAATTTTTCTACGTTGGATCTAAGACTTGGCAAGAGTGACGTGGGAGTCTAGTTGTGAGTGTGACGGCTGTTTGTTTGATGACAGGAGATATCTCGTCTTGCCCTCGTTCACTACCAGACCAATTTGCTTTGCTTCCTTGACCAACCTGGAGAAAGCAGAACTAACGACGCAGTTGTTATGGCCAATGACATCGATGCCTTAGCCGGACGTCAGCAGTTGTACACTTTTGTAGAAGATTGTAGTTTCTTTGTTCAGATCTGCAACCTGAATTATTTTCTCCAGCCTTGTCTGTCTCGGCGAGATCCTTCTAGATCGTGATGGAACTTTTGGTATTCCTCAACGTCAGTTTACAAATTTATAGTAGATTAGTTTTGCAGGGATATCAAATTCCGACATAGCGGCATAAAGGCAACTCCTTTTTGTGCTATCAAAAGTAGCTTTGAAAGCGACAAAGAGATTGGGTCAATCCGCTTTTCAAGGGTATTTTCCAAGATTTGGCGCATGGTTGTTGACTTTCCAGGCCAAAATCCACATCCAGGTATGCTTTCGTCGTATCATATTCTACAAAGATGCTGCTCCTTATCAGTTCTTCGCCCCCGGTATTTGAACAGCTCGGCTGGCAGACCAGCGGCCGCTGCCGCTTTGTTGTTCTTCAGACGGGTAATTGTTATTCGAATTTCTTCATGGTAGTGCAAGAGAACATCTGTTCCATCGGCATCGATTGGGGAATAGGGCATATCTCACATACCTACCGATATTTTCGGTCGAAAGTTAACATACGCAGGTTCGAGGTTCCCTACTTTTTTAAAGAAAAAACACAGAAATTTCAAATTTATTTGGCATATGGGGGCATTCAAAAGAACGTTCTTTGGCATTTTTTTTTTTTGAAGATTATCTCTTTCCAACGTTGGACATACATATCGATTGGTAACTGGCGCATGACACGTGTGATATTTTGCTCCAAAGCCTGAATCGAAGCGGAATTGCCCTCATAGACTTTATACTTTACCCATGCCCACAGGGGATCTTTGTGGCCAATCGACCGACTCAAAACATAAAATTATCTCCCAACCAAACTGTTCTCTTAATAAATGTGTGGAAAGTGATGCCGTCTTGTTAAAACAAAATGTTGCCGAAACCACGATCTTCAATTTCAGTCAGAAAATAGTCGGTTAAGATGGTGCGATAACGGTTCTTATCGGCATCATTTTTAAAGAAATAAGGACCGATGACTGCATCAGCTCACATATCACACCAAATTGCTTTTTTTCTCGATGAAACGGCAGCTCTTGAATCTCTTCAGGTTGCTCTTCTTTCCAAATGCGACATATTTGTTTGTTTACATACCCATTTAGCCAGAAGTGGGCCTAATCGCGGAAGAAAATTTGTCTTGAAAACGACGGATATGTCTTGGAACTTTCTAAGAGCTTAGAGAGCGAAGCGATGTTGCTTGGGGAGGTCGAGGGGTTTCTGTTCC
Source organism: Bactrocera latifrons (assembly GCF_001853355.1). Classification (NCBI taxonomy): domain Eukaryota; kingdom Metazoa; phylum Arthropoda; class Insecta; order Diptera; family Tephritidae; genus Bactrocera; species Bactrocera latifrons. The sequence continues at coordinate 391,200 of NW_017535430.1, forward strand.
TGCACAATGCGTTTTGAATTTGAGATATCGATATAAAATGCGCCATGTCTTTCCATACAACAGTTCGAGTTATTGCCAACGACTCCGAATCGATTCTTCACGGTCTTCGTCTACACTCTCAGCTATGGCTGCTATATTTTCTTCTTTTCGTACTGGACGTGGTGTATTTGATCGAATATTATCCAATAGTGAATGCTGGGTCTCAAGATGGGTGATAGCGTTGCGAAAAGTTCGCTCAGTGGGCCGATTATGTTGACGATAAGTTGAGCGAAGCAGAACTTGAATTTTCGTAATAAAGTTGAACGATTTGTAAACGTTGTTCAGACTAAGTATTTTTATGATAGAATGATAATACTAACATGACAGGTCTGTCAAAAAAACTATTATATTCTGTGGCAAATCTGTTGCCGTTTCGAACTCAACTGCATTCAATAAATCAAATACGTTTTTGTTTTTAATATATTACATCATATTTATTTAATCATTTCTTCCATTACACAATAAATCTGATTGATAATGGAATATTTACGAACTTCTTTCTTTAATTACAACAATTTCTGCTTGAAAACATTTACACTTACACTTAACTCAGCTAATTTACTTTTAAATAGTGTGTCTAAAAGACCGAAAGTGCAAAAATTCAAATATTTGTATATTTTTGCTGTTTCATTTCTACAAACAAATTGTATTTATTCTTCCAATTTTTTGGGTTTAATTTTTAATTTATTTATATAGTATGTATGTATGTCTTTCAAAAAATATCCAACTATAAGAAATGCGTCGAAATTTTGCAAATAATTTAAGAAATAATACAATAATTGTCTTATATTTGATATACAAATACACAGTTATGTTTGCATATGTATATGTATATGTTTATGTGGGTGTAAATGGCATGATGGCTATGAATGCGCATAAGGACACTGCGATCTAAGGCTTAATTCATATAATGGCTATCTTAAGTGACTATTACGCACACATACACACGTGTGTTGTAAATGTGCATAGTATTTTTGTTTTAAAAATATTCGTTTTCCACAATATTTACAGTAAAAACTGGTGGTGAAACTGAAAAATTTAAGCGATGGATGGCTGTTGGGGTATAGTCCTGATTCAATCACTATGTCTGCATGTACAAGGTTGTCTCGATTGAAAAATCAACAATAGTGGAAATGCTAAATACGAAAAATTTAAAAATATATATAAAAAAAAGGAAGTACAAAAAATTTAAAAATAAAATTGTAAACAAAATTTTTATAAAAAATTAAAAAAAATTTTTTAAACTCAAAATCATCAAAATGAAAACAAGACATTCATGAGAATAAAAATTATTTGACATTATTGTTTAAAAAATATTTTCGTAAGAGGAAGCACGTTCTCAAATCGCACAACCTTATATAACTGAATCATGCGTATAGTTGACAAAAATGTTTTTCATTAGATTTGGCATATTTCAATTAAATATTTGCTTACTAAAAACAAAAGTCAATTAAATTTTTAATTTCTTTTTAATATTTAAAACTATTTTTTTTAATCATAAAATATTTCAATTAAATTAAATTTTTTTTTAAATATTTTCAATTTTGCGTGCCGTTAGAAGTTTTAATATTTATTTTTCTCTCCTTTTTAGGCAAATGCAAACAATTTCAGTTCCCACATCTCTGTATAATGCACTGCGCCGGTAAGTATGTAGCATGTTTTCGAAAATGTTTTAATAAAATAGTTTTATTTTTTTTTTTTTTATTATTTATTAAATTCTTTTTATTATTTAATTTATAGCTAAAATCGTGCTTCTGGCCAAATTTTTAGCTTTTAGTAAAATAGTTTATATTTCCTGCAATTATTTGCAGTTCGTTTTACATACAAATATATATTTTACACACATACATACATACATATGTATGCATGTACTTCAACATAGGAACATCACTACAATTATTAAATTTAGTTGTTTAAATTGTAATGTGATTACATGATTAGACATAACTGATTAATTTTACAGTTACAATTTGTATATAAAAATGTTAAAAATATCTGTTATATAATAGAGACCTGATGATTTGACATTATAATTATAAAAATTAAATATTTTCGTATAATTTATGAGTTTGTATGTATGTATAACTGTAAGTGTCTAAGTATTATATGGTAGTATTTTTTTAATATTTATAAGTAAATAGTGTATTATTGTGGCGTAGTGTCGTTATATTTAAATCGTTCGTGTACATAAATATGTATATACTATATGTATGTGTTAGTGTTTTCAATATGAACGCGCCATTTGGTGAAGTTTAACATACAATTTCAATACTTTTGATAAGCATATTTACAAATTGACAATTTTCAAATGCTCAGGGTTGCCTAAAACCCCTTTAAATGCTGCTTAATTTTGAATTTTATTCACACATTAAACACTGATTGTATTTTTAATAAAATCTTATAGTTATTGGCGCGCATTTTTGCAAGTAGTAAATAATTATTTTATGAGCAAATAAATAATTCGAAAAGGAAACACTAAAAATATCATCTTACAAGGCAAAATCAAAATTTATATTATTAAAGA